>NW_028326996.1:0-9000 GCF_027475165.1 Benincasa hispida
GATTTGTGTACCTTTGGGTTACACATTATGACTGATGCGTGTTCCTTTGGATCATGTTTATGATTGATAGGTGACCGTCCAGGATCACTACGACTAAAATGATAAGGGTATACACCAGTGCCTAGATGAACTAGCTAACAGGTAACCTAGAGAGCCCACTAGCGGGTCACCTACTTAGTATTGTTATACTCATCCTTTCTTCTTTCATGTATTTCAGGCAGCAACATGAATGGATCGGTGAGGGACGGAAGGGACCCGGGATAGAGTCATACGGGGATAATAAAAAACACTTTCGCATAGTTCATGTTTTGGTTATTGGATTTATTATTAAAGTAATATTTCAGTTTAGAATGGTTATTTATGTTTTCACTGAATTTACGTTATGATGGTCAAAATGTTTGAATGAGAATGTGCATTATGTTGTAACGGCTCTTGTCTAAGTACTCAAAAGGTCGAGTCGTTACATAATCCATCAATGGTAATGTAAAATTGGGCCCCAATTGATTACTTTTATTGTTATTTACCGTTCCGTAACCTTAATGAGTTGTGGGGTCCATCTCGAGATCTATAATCAAACCGTGTGATCTAATAGAGGAAATGGAAGGTGCTCAATCTGATTGTGGTTGAAAAATATGTAGGACCCACTACCTTTACCATTACCGTTATTGTTACCATTACAATATCATCTTTATTGTTACCGTTATCGTTATCATTATAGATATTATTACTGTAACAGTATGAAAATTATAAATCTACCACATTTATGGTTATCTTTAGCTTTACCGTTATCATTAACTGACGGTAACAGTAAAATGTGACAGATTCATAATTCTGGGTAAATGAGATAAAAAGCAATCCAATTATATTTGCGATTCAGGCCTATTACGATTCATCTATCAATGAAGTTTCATACCAATTATACCATTTTTCATTACGATTTGGTAAACAAAGCCTTAATTCAATTAAAATGAAAAGAAGTCAATAAGTGGTGCAAAAAAAATTTCTTGTTCAATTACATATTAATCCATGGACTATGACATTGCATTCTCGATGTTTTTGTCGAATGTACAATGTTTATGAAATTCTAGAAAAGAGAAGGGTAACAAAACCGATGTAGTATAATTGATTTTTGTAAAATATAAGCCAATGTGAGACGAAAGATGTAAATTAACAGAAAGAATTCAAATTTGGCATTAACAATGACAATATAATTTATTTTTTAATATAATTAGATCAATTAAAAAAAAAGAAAAGAAAAAAGAAACTTGTTAAGACCCAATGAAAGACACCAAACCCAGCAAATAGAAACTAAGAACGTATGTATAAGAACCCTTAATTTTCAATCACTATACCCTAAAAAAAAACTCGATTTCTACCCTAAATATTGGGTTAGACACGGATAGCCTGAAAATCAAATATCTTGAGATAAAAAAACAAATTTCTGGCCAACTGGGTGAAGATTTGAACCCTCCACAAACTAGGATAATTAATCCCACTTGAATGTTATTGACATGCAACTGAACAAAATCTTTAACTAAACTTAAAATAAGCACAAAGGTCGAAATTCAAAACAATCTAAAGGCAAGACTTTAATAGCCTCATAAAGAAAACTCTAATGTCACATCATTAATCATAACAAAATTATATAAATACTCTTAAAATTACTTAAATACTCCTACTTAAAATATAATAAAAATGATGAAATTAGAAAATAATAAAATTACACCAAAATTTATTAAATAAAATATAATTAATAACTTGATGCTTTGAATTGTTCATATTCCAAAATATAACATTTAATATATATTTAATGATAAATTTGACATTTCATAATTAATAAAGCATTCAAATTACTATTAATGATAAATTTGACGTTACATATAATTCATTTAACATTCAATTTACAATTAATGATAAATTTGACATTACATAATGAGTGGTTTTTAATGATAAATTCATTACAAATAAATATAAGAATAGAGGGTTATAGTGGACTAAATAGATTTGGAGAATGTTAAAGTTGATAAATTTGGTATTTTTCGAAATAATAATAATAATAATAATTTTAGTAAGAACTGACCGTTGTGAAATTTTGTGAATAAAAGATGCTAGTTATTATAAAATTAACATTGAAAAAAGGTTAGAGAATATGAAAATTTTCCTTTTACAATATTATCCTAAATTTTTTAAGACATTAGTACCTATATTGTGCTTATTATTGTATAAAAATTGACTAGTAGAACTTTCTTATATATATACACACACACTATATGTATATATTTTATATATGTATGTATATATATGTATATATGTATGTATCAATGTATGTATGTATATATGTATGTTATGACATTTAATACTAGAAGTTAGAATTTGAAAATACTTCTCTTCATTTCTATAGTTTTCAAATTTTACGAGTTTCTTTAATTATAATTATTGGTAAAATTTTAGAAATTTGGTAACTTTTATTTCCTATATAAGGCTCTCTTCAACAATTATTTTTTACAAACATTTGAATTTTTCCCTTTGCTTAGGTTTGTTTTCTATTCAATTTCTGCCCAAAAAAAAAAAGAAAATCCATTGAAGATGTAAAATTGGTAAAAATGGGCCCTTCAGTTTCATTATGAAAGTGGATCCATCTTTTAAAATTTTGTAAATAAAAATACCTCTTCACTTCTCGAGGTTTGAAGAATATGTATATATTTTGTATCCGAGTTTTCAAAACATATTTTTATAATCCTTAATTTTTTAAAATAGAAGCACTTGGTTTTGAATTATCAAAATATAATTGTTAGTACATGAATTTTTAAAAATAGATTTAAAATATGTATGCATTAACTTGTTTTATTTTATTTTGAATTATAAAATTCATTTTGAAGATGATCTCTTCAATCTAAAGTTATTTTTGTAATTCAAAACTATCATATGATTATATAAAATAACATACAAACTTTACTTCAATGACCTTTTAAATCTATTGTTAAAAATTTAGTGATTAAAAAGTTATATTTTGAAAACTCGGAGACCTAATGCACTTATTTTAAAATTGTTAAAGATTAAAAATGCATGTTTTGAAAATTAAGGGATCAGAACACCTATTCTTCAAAATTTGATGAAAAAAAATAGTTTTATCTATTTTGTTTTGGGTCCCTTTGTCGATAATGTTAAGTCCATAGATATTCTTAAATGTACGAAGCATGGAGCTAATTTATTAATATTTAAGTACTTTTTTATGAATAATGATTAGGTCTGCACTTAATGTATCTCGTTTTCTAGAGAAAAAAAATAAAAACAAAGATTGAATTTTAAAAAAAAATTAAAAAAAAATACTTGACACATGACAACTTTTACTTGTCTAACTAAGCACGGATAACACCTAAATATATATATATATATATATATATATATATATATATATATATATATATATATATATTTATTTGTTAAAATGCATCTTTTGTTTGATTTATAGTATAAAAATTTTAATCTTAATAATCAATCCCAAAACGGGTCAAACCAGAGAAAATACAAACAATTGATTGCAACCTAATCAGAGTCATGACCTATTCCTATGTATAATCTCAAGGAATTAAAAATAATAATAATAATAACAAACCATAAATAATGTTGCTTCAAAATACAGTATTCGCCATTGATGGAGAAGAAGACGACGACTAAAAGTCTAAAACTACAAAACTTTATGGAAATGACGAAGGCTAAAACACGCAACCACTGGCATTCTTCACATGCATTTTTTTTTTTTTTTTTTTGGTTTTTTAAAAAAATTTATTATTATTTGACTGAGTTTGTAGGTTCAAGGGGATCAAGTTTGAGTTGGTTTCTGGTTTAGGGATTTTGAAGAGACTTGAAGATGGCGACGAAGACGATGAAGTTGGTTTTGTTGATTGCAGTTTCAGTTATGGTGATTGTGTTATCACAGCAATTTTGGATGCCATTTTTGGACTTTAATCATCTTTGGAGATCTGTTTCTTTCCAAGGTATATCATACTTTCCCTTTCTTTTTCTATAAATGTTGCAAAGTATTAGCCTAACAGCCTGATTTACTTTCTTTTTTTTTTTTTTTTTTTTCTTTTTCATCCTCTAAAATTGATATTGCTACTCTAGTTTTCCCTCCTTTTGCAAAAATCACTTTTGTCATCTCTCAAAAACGTAGTTTTGTAAAATTATCATGTTGTATAAATGTTGTAAAGGAGGTCCATGAAAAAAATATTGAGGACATAATTTTACGAAAATGTAGATTGAAATATCGATTTATATTGATGTTGATGGATATTTAGGAAAATTTGTGAAAACATAAAATTCAAAAAATAAATTCAAATTAGTCAATAAACATTTTATGATTTTTAAACATTTTTTTTAGTACAACAATGGAGGATAGAGGAATTTGAGTCAGAGACATCAATAAAATAAACATTTTATGATTTTTAAACAATTTTGAATAGAGGAATTTGAATCAAGACGTCACGCTGGGATGCCTGAGCTATGCTCGTTTTGGTATGATTTTTAAATAGGTTAACATGTCTATTATTTATATTATATTTATATTAATGACATTTTGTTACTTATTTTTATGTTTCGTGGACTTTTCTACGATATAATATTAGTATTCAAACCTAGAAAAACGTAGAAATATCGATATGTTAACGAAAATTTAATTCTTCATTTTTAAGAGATTGTATAAAATGGCCGAGGGAAGAATTCCATATGAATAAATGACCAATTGGGCCATCCTTATACTTATTTTCCTTTTGTTACTCATCAATCCTAAGGAGAGTGAATAATCTCCCCACAAATTTAGGTTTTTTAAAGTAGATTTGTAGGGATTTGATTCTTATTTTTTGTTTTCAAATACTAGGGGTGGTTTAAACCCAAATATTTTTTTTGTTTTTTTTTTTTAAAAAAAAATCTTCTACGGGTCGATTTTGTCATTGTTCATGATAAATTATATATATACATATCAAAAAGTATCTTTTTATCTCCATATCTTTAACATTTCAAGATTTGTTCTACAATCTTTTATGGGAGTGATATTACTTGACCATTTAGTCATTGGATTGACATTCCCAATATATATTTAAACTTAAAGTATATATTGTATTTTTTTATTAGGATTTACAAATTGGTTTGACATGTTTTTGCATACTAATTTGAGAGATTTTTAAATCAACGATGATTGGAATGAAAAATGAATTGAAGTTTTGAAAAGAATTGGTATTTCTATATAAGAGTTGTAGTAGGGTAGACAACATGAGAGGTTGTGAAGGAGAAAGAGTTGTTTTAGTGATAGTAAATCTAGTGTGCATGGCAGCGCCATAGGAAGTTGAGAATAAGTTCTTTAAAATTTGGTCTAGACTTTAGGTTTTTACGGTAGAGTATTTGTGAGGTTCAATTGATGTTTTTTTTTTTTACATAATATTTGCTTTTTGCATGATTTGAATAATTTAACCATTACAAGGTATATGATTTAGCTATTACAAGGTATGTGAGATGAATAATTTAGGCTTTACAAGGTATATTTGTGGAGTCTTAAGTTATTTTTAATTTAAAGGGTGTGACAAAATATGAAAAATATTAAGAGATATTTGCATGTTACATACCAACCAAGATTTCAATTGCTACAAAATTGTAACTCTTTATGAGTAGAAGATATTTGTGCGGCTCATCATACTTCATTTGATAGTTACTATGTATTTGTTTATTTCATGTCTAATTTTTTAGTTTTTAATTATAATTTTTGTTGATTAACTAATTTATTGATGAAAAGCACCAACCATAACTTTTCTAGTTTTCAACCATTAATTTTTAATTATGTTTTTTCAGATTTTTGTAGATTTTAAATTGATGAGATTTTGGGTGGTTGAGTTCATTAGATTCTTGTTTTAGGTTGTTAGATTTTTCTTTGAAATACACCATAATTCTAGGAATTTGGTAGTAGAGATATTTTTGTTCATTATTAAATTTTAAATAGCATTAGAATTAGTCGTTTGGTCATTTTTACTAAGAAAAACTTCATATTTTATTTTGATCATTTATCCAGTGGTCCCTTGATTTTTTTCAGTTGTTGGGCTCAGGCTCGGCCTGTGAGCCATTTGGGCTGGAAGGCCCAATTGTCTCTCCTATTCTCCATCTGCATTCCATTTGGGCCTGTTACCTTACCCATTACGAATTTGGATAAAGATGGACTTGGGCTTATAATTCTTGGTCCCAAATTACCCAACACTAGTGCGACAACTTAATTTTGAAAAATTATTCAGGACATGGTTGATTCAGAAAGAGGGATTTTAATAAAAATTGATTTATTAACTAATGATTTTTTAAAAGTAGTTTTCATATCATTATTTTAAATTTTTAATGTTTGGTTCTATACTTGCTTTTTTTTTTTTTAATAAAAAAGGATTTTTAATGAATTAAAGACATTTTTAGATTGACCTTTAGAATAATTTTTTTGAGAAATATTAGAGAAAGAGGTAAAAATAAATTTTCAATTTTAGAAGAAAAAATATTTTGTGAATTTCCTAAATATATTTTTAGATTGACTAGAGAAAAAAAAAATTAGAAAAATCATTTTTATTTAAAGTCTTTTGATTAAAACATTTAAAACAAAATTTGAAAAATTTTCAAAAACTATTTTGAGTAGCTACTAAATACCACAAATTTTTTTAAATGACTTATATTCAAAATTAAACATCTGAAAAATTAAACCAAATACATCCTAAGTTTTGTAGGAATGAATGCTTTAAATTTTGTATCAGTAATTAGTTGAAGATACAGACTATGGTATCGTGGCAATTTGATTAAGTAATTTTTGTCCGCTCTAGGCTTAATAATCTCATTTACTTGCATAATTATTACAGGCTCCACGAACAATTATCCAAGAAACAATGACAAATTCATCGATGGCCTTCTTCCTCCAGGCTTGGACCAAAAATCCTGCTTAAGTCGATACCAACTAAACCTCTACAGAAAACCATCTCCCCACAAACCCTCTTTGCCTCTCCTCTCAAAGCTTCGCCACTACGAAGCTCTCCATCGCCGCTGTGGACCCACTTCCCCATCCTTCCGTCGATCCCTCCTTAGTCTCACCTCACCCACAAACTCCACATCCTCGCCAGATGACTGCAAATACATCGTCATTTTAACCCGCGACGGCCTCGGCAACCGGATCCTTGCCATTCTCTCTGCCTTCTTTTACGCCCTTATCACAAATCGTGTCATTCTAATCGATCGAGGAAACACTCTCGATGATCTCTTATGTGAGCCCTTTCTCGAATCCTCGTGGCTTCTTCCCTTGGATTTTTCTCTCCGCAGCAAATTTGGGTCATTCCATCAGTCCTTTCCAGGCTCTTTTGGCAATGTTTTGAGGAATGGGATGTTGAAAAAAACAATTGAAGATTCACCTCCGCCTTATTTATATCTCCATCTCTCTCATGATGCTGGTGATTACGATAAGCTCTTTTACTGTGACCGACAACAAAATCTTCTCAAGAAAGTCCCCTGGCTTATTATGGAGACAAATAACTACCTGGTTCCAGGAATTTTTTTGGTTTCCTCTTTCAGAGAAGAGCTTAACAAACTCTTTCCATCAAAGGACACTGTGTTCCACCATCTCGGACGGTACCTCTTCCACCCAACAAACGACGTGTGGGGGTTGATTTTGAGGTCTTACAAGCCATATGTCGCTAGAGCAGATGAAATGATCGGGATTCAAATCCGAATTTTTGGATCAGAATCTGGGTCAATCCAGGACCAAATGAATCAGCTTCTAGCTTGCACACAGAAGAAGAAATTACTACCGGAGGTCGAGCTATCGTCGCTAGAGAAGACAAACTTCACCACTTCTCAGAAGGTGAAAGTTGTGTTGGTGACGTCTCTTAGCTCTCAATACTCGGAAACCCTAAAGGAGATGTATTTGGAGCATCCGACCGTGGACAGCGAGGTGGTGGCGGTGTATCAACCAAGCCACGAGGGGTTTCAGAGCTCCGACAATAGGATGCACAACCGGAAGGCACTAGCGGAGATGTACCTTTTGAGCTTGAGCGACGTGTTAGTGACTAGCGATTGGTCGACGTTTGGATATGTGGCACAGGGGTTGGCTGGAGTGAAGCCATGGATGCTTTACAAGGCAGAGGATAAGGTGTTTTGGGCTCTACAACACTGGCTAAAGTACAAAACGAGGAACGAGACGACTGACGACTGGCCATGCCGGGAGGCAGTGTCAATGGAGCCCTGCCTCCACGCTCCACCAGTGTGCGATTGCGATGAGATGAAAAGAATGGATGGAGGAAATGTTTTGCCATATGTGATGCATTGTGAAGATGCGAGTTGGGGCCTCAAGTTAGGTCGATGAAATATATCGATTTACAAAATTAGACATATTAAGAGTTGTGAATGTGTGTGATTTTTCCTTTTTTTTATTTGATTTCTTTTAGTAGTATAATATGTTAGAATGTTTGATGATAATCGGAACCTAGAACAATATGACATCGAGTAGGAAATCAATCTCAATTTTTATTTCAAATCACTATCATATAGTTTGATTAACTAATTTTTCTCAAATATTATTCAAATTCAAGAGCAACTTTGAAACATTTATGAAAATTTTGATGGTAATATTATACTTTTGGAAAGATATTGACATTTTAATACAAATGACAAAGTTAAAAAAAAATAATTGAAAAATACTCGAAGATAGAAACTTGAAGCCAAAAAGCGTATGTGCTTTTTAAGTTTTTTGCGTATGAGTAAAGGCAAGAGATTTAAATTTAGTACATATCAAGCCTAATTTAAACTCATGAAAGTAAAGATAACAATAAAAGATTCAAACTGTTTTCTCGTTCAAATACATTATTACCTATTCACTAAAATTTTGCTTTATCAAATGTTTTTATGTTTTAACTTTTGAGAATGTACAATGTTTAAAATTTTTTCTTAAAAGTTTGAAATTCTAGAGACACTACAATAATTCTAGACTTTAATGTT
>NW_028326997.1:0-36075 GCF_027475165.1 Benincasa hispida
CCCAAATTTAGATATATGCTTGTCCTCAAGCATATCTTCTACTAAGGCAATAAAGCTAAATTCCTCTCCTATATTTTTGCATCGTTTGGCTGCTCCAAATATTATACTTAGGCACATTTCTTAACAACGCAATTGCTTTCTATCCTTGCTAATTCTTAACAAAGCCCTACTTTATTCTTCTATATGACAAAATTCTGCTCAAAGATGCTTTTCTAGTTTTTTTTTTTATTTTTTAAATAGAATGTTTATCTCTCCTTTGTCAAAACAACTTGATACATCTATATGTGGTGGTCAAACTTTGTGTTATTTGTTAGAGATTGTTGGTAATGGTTACACTCTTCCTTTTGGCTTGCTCCCACAGGTGTCATGCGAACATCCAACTACGGTTGTGTGCCAATTTCAACTTTAACTCATGGTATTCAGAGGAGTTGTCTCTTACACTCTTTTATTTTCTTTCATATTGCGTTGTTCTTGGAAACCCACCTTCGTTTTGGCTTGCTCCTACGTGTGTCATACGAACATCCAACTACGAGCAGGCTTCTTTCATAACTAAACTCTTATCAGGTTGGGACATTTTTGAAGCTTTCCCTTGCACTGACATTGGAGTTTGGCAATTAAAAATATATATTTTATTATTTTTATTTATTTTTAATTTTTTTTTGGTAATGAAAATGAACGCATTTTCTTGAAGATCACATATTCTTGATCTTATCTGCTCAGATCTTTCCCATCCCCAAATTTAAAGATAAGCAAGGTCCTCATTGCGTTGTTTGGATAGACTAGACAAACACTTAGAATAAAAATTTCAAAAAGAAGGTTTGAGCAGAACTTTGAAAGATAAAAGGTAAAGTACTGCTAAACTAAGAATTAACTAAGTGTTGGTCAGAATTTATAAAGTATGGGAATTGTTTCTAAGTATAAACATATATTACATCATGGCAGCACAATGAATAATGCAAAAGTAAAAGACCAGAACATCGCAAATATTGACAAAGGATGATAAAGAAAAAGGCACAGGCAAAAAGGAGTGAATATGTACTCATTTGTATTGAATAGTAATAAAGTGTACAAAAATTAAAAATTAACGCAATATAAAGTTTGTTGACTATACAAAGAATCAAAGAATTTCGTTAACTTAGAAAAATAATGAATTGAATAAAAATATAGAATGGCCACAAAAATTGTAAAGATTATTGTTGAGGAGCAGGAGGATCTGGAGGAGGATTTTGAGGTTGTACTGTGTGAGCTTCTTCAAAATTCAATTGCTGCCTGAGATGCGAAGGCACCATGGGACCATGAAGATATACGGTGAGAAAATTAAAGTACTCATGGTTGCATTCCGCAATCTGTCTTTGGTGGCGATAAACTTTATAAATATTGCATTGAGTATTGATCAACGCCTCCCTTGACGTAGTAGCACCGCGCTGTATATCATCAATTTGCTCCATTAACACATCAAACCTTTGGTTGAAGAAGGCTTGTTGTTGAGCGAAGAGGTGTTGTTGTTGGGAGAAGAGGGACCGCATTTCAGCTAACTCTGTAGCCAAAGAAGGGATGGAAGGTTCTACCTGTGATGTCTTGCCAACATCGTTTTGGGGTTGGGCAAAGGTGCCTTCACCCAAATCATTTGGGTCATCAATATGCGGCGGTGGAATGAAAGGTTGTGGTGATGAAGCTGCAGGTGAGTAAATTGGTGGGTATGCATTTGGAGAATTTGGAGTGAGGAGAAGGTTGGTAAAATGCTCATGGAGTGGAGAATAAGATTGTGTGGGTGGGCTCGAAGGGCTTGAATGGCAAATTATTAAGGGTAAAGGGTCCAAAGGTTCTGGATCTTGCGTTGTTTCTTCTTGGATTTTCCCTTTTCCCTTATCATCTCTGCGCTGTCTCTTTGGCCTTGGTTCTTGCGGCGCATTGAGGTCGATTGCAGGCCTCTTTAATGGTAACTCTAGCAATGTGGGGAGTCTTTGAGGAGCAGCCTCAGGATTTTGATATTGATGAGGCCATGGACTTCTTCCATAGGTTCCTTCTCAATGCCTATGCCCATTGACAGGCACAGACTTGAAATAGTCCATGGAAAGAAGTATTGTCCTCTAATGTGCCCCACAAAGCCTCGAATTTGACTTGCGATCAACCGACCAACATCGATAGGAATGTCACACGTAATGTAGTATGCGGCCATGACTCGATCCCTTGAAATGGTCTTGTCATGAGAAGTTGGGATCAACAGCTTTTTAACCAGATAAACCCAAAGCCTTGCCTCTGAAAGCAGAATCTTGGACGCCAGGGTCTTGATGCCTTTTAAAGAGACCAATCACTTCGTGCCCGATTGTGTTAATACTCACAGCGCATCTTCCAACTGTTGCTCCGTGGGATCATCAATGATTTTATTACCCGGTGCATTCGGGTTATCCTTCATTTGGTATAGTTCATTGATGTCTTTTGCACTGAAAGGCACCACTTGCCCTTTTATGGTCACCACATCCCTGGTGCCATGTAGCCGTCCATGGTAAAAGTCACGCATTACCCTTGGAACAACAATGGCTGGGCACTGGCAAAATATGTCCCAGCCATGCTCCACGATCACACTCGTGATGAGGTCAGGTAGTGGCGTTGGCGCAAGGTAAAAGCCCATCTCCATCAATAAGTCGTCATTTTCTTTCTTTCTGGATGGACGTGCCTTTGCCAATGTGGGCTTGTTGTTTTCTGCAACCGCTTTGCCCTTTCCTTTGGCCAACAAAAGACAGGATTGTTGCCTTTGTTTTCTTTCCCGTTCCTTGCATTGTTCCTCATTCTCTCGCTCCGCGAGTTCTTTACCCTTCTTCTTTTATAAGCGCCTCCTATTAGCTTCACGCTTCTTCTCCTTCTCCTCTTCCAATCTCTTTATCTCTTCTTCATTCTTCTTTTTCTCTTCCTCTTCTTTTTCTCTTTCTTCTCTCTCAAACTCTTCTACAAATTGCTCGGAGGCCAGCAACAGACATTGTTCCTCCTCGCGCCTCCTTATCTCTTCAAGCCTTGAGATCTCGTTATTGCGGCGAACTTCCTCATCATGCAATCTTCTTCTTCTATCACCTTCTACGGTGATGAGTTTCGCCCACTCCATTTTCTCTTGTCTCTCTTCCTCCTTCTTCATCCTCCTTTCCTTTTCTTCTATTGCGTTGATCAAAATTAAAGGGTCAATAGTAGACCCTTGTGCCGCATTCTCCTTGCGGTGTCGCATCAGGGGCGTGTCTTTTCCTTCTTCGCCCTCCTTCGTCGCAACCAATTGCGTTGTTTCAGGTTGTGTCGGCTCCATCAATTGCGCTGTTTTCCCACTGTCCTCCCTTACAGAGGTTGATTCTCCATCATTTTTCGGGCTCGCAGCCCTCTGTTTCTTTTCTTCTTCCTTTTTTAGGCGCCTTTCTTCACGCCGACGTATTCTTCTTTCTTCCTTCTCTTTCTTCTTCCTCTTCTTCTTCTCTTCCTCATCTTCATCATCCTTCTTCTCTTTATTCTTTTTCTCCTTGCAATGGTGAGATGACTCAACCTCTCCAGCCTTTCTCCCTTTGCTTTTCTTCTTCTTCTTTTCCTCTTCAACTACTTCTGGTTGCGTCTCCACTGCAACCTTATCCATCGCAACTTCAGCCACTGTAATCTCCTCCATCACCACTCGGGATGTTTTGTCATAGGTTTCTGCATTGGCAGTTACCTCATGAGTCTCTAAGGCTAGAGTGTCTTTTCCTGCTTCTTCTTCATTCACCACCGTCTCCACCACCACCACTTCTTCGTTCACCACCGTCTCTTCAGTCACCACCACCATCACTTCCTCCGTGGACAGTGGTTAGTTTACAACCCCTGCCTTGGGTAATCTTTCTTCTTGCTCCAAATGACTCAGAATGTTGCCAAATACTTCCTTGTCATCACGCCTCTTCTTCTCGCTCTCAGTTGAGATGGCAGGAGTTGGAACTGGGGTATTTTCAGTGTTGTGCCCCCTCTTGAACTGAGGAGGCTGGACAGACAATGGGTTTCTTCGGGTTCTACCGACGATTCTCAGGACAGTATGGGGTTGGGCAGCAAGCCTGCGACTGGCAGCAAGGAATGCTGCTTCTCGCATGGCGATTTGGTCAGATGAATGGGTTGATGGTGAGGCAGGTTGGTTAGAAGCTTGGTCAGCCATGGATGATAAGCTCGGGAGAACTGGAAAATCGTTGGGATGCTGGGAGAAGAAGAAAGCTCTGTATGCTGGCGCTAGGGTCTTTTAGAGTGCAAATGAGGTAAAAATCTCACAGACGGGGAAGGGTTCCTATTTATAGGTTGGGCTGTAGTGGGCCCAACACAATTTTTACGACGACAGGCCTCGAAAAGCTTAAAAGGCCCATCGTTCGAACTTCCCTCATTTATGAAATTTTAGAAAAGCGTCCTTTCGTCTGCAGAGTCGTTATTGCTTTGGGATACGAAACGATTGGACTTCTCAAATGCAAAAATATTTTTCTTTAATATTTTATTCGAATGGACGCAAGATAAAGATTAACACAATGTGCTCACCAATGCAACTGCATCTTCGCAGAGGACGGGCAACAACGCATACACCCCCGCAATACACCCCTTAACTAACAAATTTCTGGAGGATACCTCAACATAATGCATTTAGCTAAGGACGGGCAAAGGACACATACGCGCGCAACACACCCCTCGGTTTCAACGCATTTGAGTTAGATTAACGCAAAGCACGTCTTGCTTGGTTCAAGATGCGTCCATCATCACCTTGCATACTTTGTTGTTAATTGTTTCATTTTATTTATTTTATTTTATTATTCATCAACGCAAGTTGCTAAGACTTGCAACAATAAATTTCTCTTTATTTCTCATTCATTCACCATTTAAAGACTAATGCATTAATTACAGAAAAGTTCAAAGAATTAAAGACGATACGGAAACAAATGCAAAGGAAATAAATGAAGAATCAATTCATAAATTCATGAAACGAATTAAATGCAGAAGTAAAGACAAAATTCAAGAATTCAATAAGACAGAAGTTAAAGAAAGCATTAAACATAGTTGTGAGATATGGATCGAAAGATGCGTTTCTTCGAATGAGCGCAATCCACATCCCTGCAGGCAGTCCAGCTTGCCTACCAAATGTCCTAGGGACATTGTTCCTTTCCATTGGATCCCGGGGCTTCTGAGTTGCTGGGCAACGTTTCTGGTGCTCTATTTCTTAGCTCAGATGCTAGTTGGCCCACTTGGATCTCCAAGTTTCTAATTGAAGATGCCTACGCTTGCATTACTGCGTCATTCTTGTCCATATATTGTTTAAGCAGGGTCTCCAGTGAGCTTCCAGAGGTGTTCGATGATGAGGGTTGCTGGTTATGCGATTGCCTTGGTTGCCCTTGGTTCGAGTTATGGTGAAAGGGAGGATTTCCTCGACTGCCACTCTGATGGTTGATTACCCCCCCCTTGGTTAGGATTGCCTCCCCACCTGAAGTTAGGATGGCTCCTCCAGCCAGGATTGTAGGTGTTGCTGAAAGGGTTGTTTTGGATGGCGCATACTTGCTAGATATTCAGTGGGCACATTTCTGCTACATGAGCCCCTCAACAATTAACACAATTTATTGCGGCCATTTGAGTTGGTGCAGCGGGTTGCGCTGATTGTTAGGAGATGGCTCCTTGATTGATTGCCATCGATTGAAGGATCGAGGTTACCGCGGCCATCTGAGCAGCCAACGTGGTTATTGTCTTCGTAGGGACAATGGGAGTTTCATTCTTTCTTCGTTCGGTGCTTTGGCCTCCATAGCCATCATCAATCCAATCATCCATGTTCCACGATATGCGGTCAATGATAACTTTAGCCTCAGTATATGTTTTGTCCATAAAACCTCCTACCGCGGAGGTGTCAGCAATAGCTTGCGTCGATCTATTCAGGCTGTTATAAAATGTCTCCATCAACACGCAATTGGGTATCCCGATATACGGGCAGTTTTTCACCAATCTTCTAAATCGCACCCAGGCGGTGCTCAGGGTCTCATTCTCCATTTGTTCAAAGTTCAACACGTCATTTCGTCGCCTTGTGTTGACGGCAGGTGGGAAGAATTTTTTCATGAATCGCTCCACCAGTTGATCCCATGATGTGATCTCGTTTGGCTCTAGTGAGTGAGCCCACCTCTTGGCTTCGTTTCTCAAGTTGTAAGGGAACAGATACAATCTATACTCTCCGGGGTTACACCAGGTAGTGAGAAGTTGCCGCACATTTCGACAAAGTTGGTCAAGTGGGCATGCGGGTCTTCACCTTGCAGACCCCCAAATTGCCCTGCATTTTGGATCATTTGTAGCATGATCAGCTTTATTTCGAACCTTACATTCTCCTTAACAATAGGCCTCAAAATTACAGGCGAAAAATCATACAAATTGGGTGCCGCATAATCCCTCATGAGGATGTTGCGATCAGATGCCAGGAAAATAGGATCCTGCGCTGGTCTAACAGCCTCTTGATTTACTACGGGAACCGCATTATCTTTATTATTTGCCATATTCATTCAAATTCTGGTTCAGCACCAGTACTCATAAACCGTCAAGCTGCTTTCTGTGTTGAATAGCTAGTACAACGAGATCTGTCCTGCAAATACCACAAACACACTCAAACAATAAACTGTTAACCAGTCCCCGACAACGGCACCATAAACTTGTAAATTCAAAATGTAAACTTATGTGTCATAAACTTGTAACGACATAGATTTTATACGATGATATGTGATACTACTTCTAGATATGCATTATTAACAAATATTCTTATAGTATGTTGTGCGTTGTCACAAGTTTCCTTGTGTTGAAACCAAGTACAATTCCACCGCAAGTTTCTCGGTGTGATCCGAGGTCGAACACAGGGACTGTTTTAGGTTATTGTGCTATGCTTGTGATACATGCGACTAGGGTTTTTTTTTTAAATTAATAAAGTTCTTGTGTACAGGAAATTAAACATGTGATAGTGTAAAGTAAAGTGGTAAAAATGCGTTAATAACATAAATTGAGTTAAAGTAAAATGCGATAAAGTAAATCTAAGCTAAGATGATACAAGATACAAGTTTCATGATACAAGATACTGAGGTCAAGGTTGGCTGTGAAGATTAGGCAAAGATCGTGTAATGTGGTGACAAGTCTTATGTACGAAGCAGAAATATAAAAGATAACTAATATAAACAACGCAAGTTCCTTAATTGCGTTAAAGATATAAGTAGTGTTCCACTTTTCCCTTGGCGTACACCTCTCGGTGATCGGCCACGTTCCCACATCTCTGTGGTGAAATAGGGATGAACGTAATGAACGCAAGGTTGCTTCCATCTCTGGAAGTACTACTTGCTTTAGTTAACACATTCTTTTAACCTTCTCTCGACAGATCAGAATGACATCTTCACTTCTGCTCTCACAGGTGAAGATATCGTCTAGCATGCTTTAGCTAAACGCATTTTTCTCTTTAGCACAGTTTAAGTTACTTGTTTAATCCATATTAATTACCATGGTATTAAGAAAACTTCATGAAGAAATCGATTAATGGAGAAACGGAAATAGACAGAGAAGTGGTAGTGAAAGTGATCAAGACATTCAATAAAATTATTTAGCGTCTGATACATGATTTGTGAATGAAGAGATTTAGAAGATGAAATACACTTGATGAAATAGAGTTAGAAACAAATACAAATAAGCGCCAACGTCTTAGCTTCGATCTAGATGGAGATTTGCTTCTGGCATGGATGAAGTGAATGAATGGATGAGCTTCCCTCTTAGACTTCTCAACTGGTAGTAGGGATCTAAGCACAGAGCTTCACGACGGGGATCTGGCAGATTCGCACTGAGACTCACCTCTCAGCCTTGTCTCTTCTCTTTCCGGATTTCTTCCGATCAGTACTCAGCTCAGCTTTCCTCTCATTAATCCAGCAGCAATTAGCCCTCGTATCAATTATACCCGTATCAAGTATATCTTCTTTGAATTCTATGGGGGTATTTATAGGTGAAAAGCTTTGACTCTTGGCTTGTGGACCCCACTTCTTGTTATGGAAATTCCAAAGATGGAGGAATAAATATTCCTTCTGTTATGCAATCAGACCATCAAATCTGCACAACGGTTAGTTGTACACGTGTCACAATCCTCCATGTTTGCGTTGCTCAGCTGCATCTTTCAATCGATTGCTCGCATGCGGTGTTGTTTTTATTACCGCATGCGGTTGAAATTCAGCTCTGAATCGACTGTCGCATTGTGCCGTCATTGTGTTAATAGTCTCTTCATTGTTGATTGACGGGCGCAATGTAACAGAGATGCGTTGTTCAGTTTCTCGTTGAGTCTTGATCGCAAGCGGTGACTTGGTTTCCTGCAAAACAAAGTAAAAATATCCTCTTCTACCATCTTGACAATGTTAGTAGGTGTAATTGCGATAATTTATATTTATTGTATTTTTTAGCTAATTTTCATACAATCGACGCATATTTCTTCTCTTTTGGCCGCAATATCTAGGTAAGGCAGCATAAATAACTTGTATTTCTATAAGTTATCAACTGCGCATCATGGTGACAGCATAATAAATCATGATGGGATAGAAAGCTGATAACTGTCGAATCCGAATTTAGTTGACAAGACATTAAAGCCATACTGTAGCAAGTACACTCAACTTTCGGTGACCATTAATTGGCACATCAGAGCAGGGGAATTAATGACTGCCCATCATTGCAATCATTAGCAAGAAAGGCTGATTCACCTTGAGCTTAATAAATACCGAAGGCCATCAGTGTAAAAAAGGTTGAACAACTTAGAGAGGGAAGCAGTCAGTCTGTTCACGTACATACTCATACTTATACTTAGAGGACAGAGACGAACAAGGAGACGAGGAAGCCGAGAGATTGTTCCCGGACAGATCGAGAGACTGCCGGAAAGCATTACAAAGGAGAGAGGGCCAACACTTGCGAGAGCAAGAATATACATCTGGAACAGAGTTAGAGTGAAAAAGAGTAGTGTAAAAGGCCACGGGAAGCAAGACATTGCTTACCTGGCTTCTTATCTCTCAATTCCATTTGTTATTTTGTATTCAGTACTCTATTTACAGAAAATGGAAATCTCATTTCAATCTATGTTCAATCTCTCCATACTTCACATGAGTAGCTAAATTTCTGAATGGGTTGAGAAGTACTTAGCTAGCATGACTTAAGATTTACATTTTATGCGATCATCTTGTTTTATATATGCATCATTCACCCTTTAGATATACTTGAGAGAGTAGTCTAAAGATATAATCTAGACTTAAGAGAGTTAGATTAGAATCTAGGCTTGAGAGAGTCAGATTAGAATCGTATAAGCAAGAAATAGAAACTTAGACATAAGTTCTATTGCTATTTACACATTGCATGCGCCCTAGAAATAGGAATGATTGTATGCGGTCACCTTGTTTTATGTGTGCATCATTCATCATCGCATAGACAAGAATAAAAGCTTAGACATAAGTCCTATTGACTTTTTCGTATACACATCGCATGCATCCTAGAAATAGGAATTATGGCATTCTGCATTGAAAGATGACGTGTTGTTATTTGTGTGTAGCATGATCACATAACTTGTGCATAATCTTAGGAAGTGTTAACTAAACCTCTTCTCAACCCCTTCCTCGCATACTCATCGTACTTCTACAATTTCATCAACTCTGCGTTCAACTCTGTCGCATAGGAAAAACCTTAATAAAAACACCATCCACTTCATTTATTTTTACTATCACAAGAGAATCAAAGTGACTGTCGCATATTTACTTAGTAGTCCCTATGTTCGACCCTGAACTTACCAGGAAACCTAATAAGGCTTATACTTGGGTCTTGTTAGGAAAACTTGCATGATCACCGCACAACACACATCACCGCAAACTCACATCATAACACATCACAAAATACCACGCATCAAGTAGCCGCGTTTGGATATGGTAACCGATGAATAAAATGAAAATTTGTTTCATTTTGCAAAGGTTCGAAAAAATTAGCATTGGTGTGAAAACGTAACGATCACACAGCTTGAGAGCTTATACGATAGTCACTCATCGCCTAAACGATCGCACACCTCATGCCTAAATGATCGCACCTAGTTCCTAAATGATATCTTAGCTTTCCTAAACGATCGCATAGTGTGCCGCGTTTCCTAAATGATCGTTTGATATTTACTAAACGATAAGCACTTAGCTATACGATAGCTCCTTTTCTCTCCCACTTGCTTATCATCTACATGATTAATTCTTTCTCCAATCTCTACCAAACTCACCAAAGATCACACTTTGGATTCTCACTCCGAGAATAACAAGGGCTCCATTTTGATTGTGTTGTCCCCGCTGCGTTCACTTGTTCGTAACTATTCGTGTTGCTACCGTTCGTGTAGACGATCGTGCTGCTACAGCCGACGCGTTTGCTAGGCGATAGAGTATGGGTGAAGGTTCTTCCGCTGCATCTGAGTTTCAAAGCTTGAAGAAGGTCTTCAACTAGTATGAGAACTTTTTCCTTGTAATTTTTTTGTTCAAAGCATTCCTTTAATTAGTGTTAATTTGCATAACTGTATGTTAGAATGTATGTGCTGTATTTCGGTCACGATGAAATCGGAAAGATCCGAATGCGCTCATGGATGCTCTTCGTTAAGAGTTCCTTCAGCAACATCATGAACCAACGAGCACATATCTTCTGCCGGCTAATAAACTTCCATCGGAGAAATATGAATAAAGCATTGATAATCTATAATATATAAGTTTGGTTAATGAATGGAAATAGTAAATAACAAGCATACAAACATAATGAAGATGTTAACTTACGTCGTTCTCAACCTAATAATTGTCACGTGTTAGCTCACGGAACAACTCCTTCATTGTACAATTCATCCTGAAGAGGACTTCATTACCTGGCTAGTGAGGACCCATATACGCGTTGGTCAACCAGACCATGAACACATTCATCACATCCTCTAGAATAGCATATACCATGTCATAGGGGACGATGTCAGTCGAACGTTGACCTATCTGAATGTATTTATGTTTTTACCTCGCCACCCTAGCCATGTCAACTGGAGGGGTATACAATTGGTGTGAAACCAAAAATCTAATAGTTTGAATCAATGAATCTCTCCTCAAAATGAGGGAAGAGGCTTTATTTATAGAGAAAGATTACAAGTTTGTTCAAAACTAACAAACTAACTATAGTTAAAATCAAAACTAACAAACTAACTATAGCTAATTAAAGAAGTAAGCCTTCTAGTTACATCAAATCCACCCCCTCAAGATTGGACTCGTCCGCGAGGCAATTAGGATGCTAAATAGAAGCTGTCCAGAGCAAAATAAGGCTTCAAGCCAGCCACGTTGAATACTGGATTAATGTGCAAATCTGTTGGTAATTCAATGCGATATGCATTGGTGCCATATTTCTCTAATACTTGAAATGGTCCAAGTTGTCTATCTTTCAATTTGTTGTACGTAGCAGTAGGAAATCAAGCTTTGCATAGGTGGATCATTACTAGGTCTCCTACCTCAAAATTAAATTCTCTTCTAGACTTGTCTCTAGCTTCTTTGTAAGACAAGGTAGTTTTCTCCAAATGATCATGGACTTCTTGATGAAGCTTTTGAATTCTTTCAGCCATACTTTCAGCCTCAATGCTAACATCCATTACAGAAGGCAAGTTAGCAAGGTCAAAAGTTAGTCTTGGAGTTCTGGTGTATACAACTTCAAAGGGGTATCTTCTTGTTGATCTATTCTTCATATTATTAAAGGCAAACTCTGCTTGGGCAAGGGATAAATCCCATTGTTTTGGTTTTGAGTTACTTAGACAATGTATAAGATTTCCCAATGTTCTGTTGGTAACTTCTGTTTGCCCATCAGTTTGAGTGTGTGAGGTAGTGCTAAATTTCAATGTTGTATCAAACTTCTTCCATAGTGTACGCCAAAAATGGCTAAGGAATTTGACATTCCTATCAGATACAATGGACTTGGGCACTCCATGAAGTCGAACAATCTCTTTAAAGAAGAGATTGGCTATATAAAGTGCATCATTTGTCTTTTTGCAAGCAAGAAAGTGAGTCATTTTACTGAAACGGTCCACTATCACCATTACTACATCATACTCCCATTGGGTTTTTGGAAGACCAAGTACAAAGTCAGCTGATAAGTTTTTCCAAATGGTTGTGGGAATAGGTAATGGTGAACATAGACCCGCATTAGTGCTTGTGCCTTTTGCTTTTTGACAAATAGAACATCTCTTAACAAAGTTATTTGTGTCCTTCTGAATTTGTGGCCAATAAAACCGAGAAGTCACTAGTTCAAAAGTTTTATTTTGACCAAAATGTCCAGCCAATCCTCCCGAGTGTGCTTTTTTTAGAAGAGCTTCTCGAAGGGAAGTGTGTGGAATACACAATTGCTCTCCCTTGAATAAGAAACCATCCACTATATGAAAATCATTAGTCTTTATAAAGTGGGTGCAATTATACCATATCTCAGCAAAATCAACATCTTCTTTATATAAGCATAGGAGATGAGAGAAAGCAAATACTTTGGTGGCTAAGATAGTAAGGAGAGAATTCGTTCGACTTAGAGCATTAGCTACTTTATTCTCCTTGTCTGATTGGTGTTTGATCACAAAGTCAAACCTTTGAATGAAGGAAATCCACCGTGTGTGCATACAACTGATATTCTTTTGAGATTGTAGGTACTTCAGCGAAAAGTGATCCGTCAATAAGAGAAATTCTTTAGAAAGAAGATAGTGCTCCCATAGTTTCAAAGCTCTAATAAGGGCATACAATTCTTGTTCATAAGTACTCCAGTTCTGCCTTGAATTACTGATAATGGGCAGAAATGCACGTTATCATGGTACTAAGTTCTTAAACAATGTTGGATTGCGTTGATGAAATATGTTAAATTTCGTCCATTAAGCATAAATTCTATAATATTGCGGTCGCATGCGTCCAATACATTAGAGCAGTTGATCTTTACATTTTTGTGTAGAAAATGCATTAACGCATTGCAGAGATTGCGATCGTAGGAATACATTGGTCCAGCGCAACTTCACTGCAAGACTTTGCGTTGATCGTGCTCGCAAACATTCGCCAAAGAAGAATCACCGCAACTTGGTCAGTGCAACATGGTGGACGCATCCGGGTGAAAGGATAATTAAGAGCGATGGGACAAAAAGCTGATGACAGTCAGATCCAAATTAAGTTGACAGCCAATAACGGTCACAAAGTACATTCAGCTTAATCAATAACAATCATCCGACGTGTCAATCAGGAATTAAAGTTGTCCCATCTGTACAATCGGGAGAGACAAGTCGCCTTTCACCATGGAAACTCTATAAATACCAAGTGCATTCTTCAGAGGAGGGGTTAAGTAGTCGATTACTCCATCACTTTACAAGTTCACGCCTCTGTCCATAGTTTTCTTCCATTTTTAAAGGCGGACACGAGGAAGAAGGTGTGCTGGTAGATCGTTCCGGGAAGCTTGGGAAAGCACTAGAAGCTCCAAGACAAAGAGAGGGTCGACACCTATGGAAGTAGGAACATTTGTAGATCAGAATAAAGATTTAGTGTAAAAAGCCTCGGTCAGCAAGGAATTGCTACGAGGCTCTCTACCTTTACTTTCCTTTGTCATTTTGTACTCAACTCAGTTATAAGAATGGAATGTTTTTCTCTATATCTATTCAACTCTCTGTTATTTATGCATGAGTAGCTACATTAGTTGAATGGGTTGAGAAGTAGTTAGCTAGCATAACAAGGGAATATTCATCTTTGCGATTATCTTGTTTATGTATGCTTCATTCGTCTATTAGAGATACTCGGGAGGGTAGTCTAAAGACAGGATCTAGACTTGGGAAGGTCAGGTTAGAATCTAGGTTTGGAAGAACCAAATTAGAATGCACAAACGGGAGATAGGCGCTTAGGAATGAGCACTATTTATTATTAACGCATCGCATGCATATTAGAAATAAGATATGATTGTATGCGGTCACCTTGCTTTCGTGCATTTTGCATCAATGCATAGGACAAGAGTAGAGACTTAGGGATAAGCTCTATGGACATTTTGCATTCAACACATGCGTCCAAGACTTAGGAGCGTCGCATTTATATTGGGAAATGACTTGCTGTGCATGGTTGTAAAATGATCGCAAGGTTTGACGCATTCCTGAGTAACGCTAGCTAAGGATCTTCTCAACCCATTCATCGCATACTCATTCCATCTATCAATGCAACTATCTTTTTCAAATCTGCCGCCTTTATTTACTTCTTTTTCATCAACGCAACAACACGCCCAAAACTTATTTATTTAATTGGTTACCACAAAGTTTTCATAAATATTACCAACGTAACTATTTTCACAAGTCCCTGTGTTCGACCCTGGACTTACCAGGAAACTCAGGGAATTTACACTCAAATTTCACTGTGGAAACTTAAGTGCACAACACAATCCACTAACACATATCATCCATATTTCCATTCATATAATAACGCATCAAGTTTTTGGCGCCGTTGCTGGGGACTTTGGCAAAATAGTTGTTAACCGTAATTTTTGTGATTTCTTTGCAGAACTTTCAATCTCTGGCGAACTACGACCCGAAGATTGAGAGAACATTTCGAAGTAGACTACGAGACCGCCAACTACAACCATAATCTAATAAAGAAGAGATGGCGAAGTATCCTGGAGGTGGGGCACCAAATGATAATAATGTCATGGCGAATCTGATTCTGTTGGCAATAGGCCCATTAGGGACTATGCATCTCCAAACCTCTATGATTTCTCTCCGGGAATCATGAGGCCTACCCTCGACGAAAGCAGATTCGAGATGAAACTAGTGATGCTGCAGATGATCCAGACTGCAAGTCAATTCGGAGGAAGGCATGGCAAGGACCCGCACGCCCACCTCCGAAGTTTTATTGAAATCTGCAATACTTTTGTATTCCTGAACATCTCTGCTGAAGAAGTTCGACTAACATTGTTCCCATTTTCTCTCTGTGATAAGGCTAGGAAATGGGCTTATTCGCTCGAACCAGGAGAGATTACTTCTTGGGAGCAGGTAGTGGAGAAATTCATGAAAAAGTATTTTCCACCTACCGAGAACGCAAGACGAAGAAAGCTTATTACTAACTTTGAAAAAGATATGGACGAATCGCTCAACGATGCTTGGGTGATGTTTAAAAGGTTGGTCCTAGATTGTCCGCATAATGGGCTACCAGACTGCCTTCAAATGGAAATTTTCTATCACGGTTTGAATCCTGCTTCGCAAACCGTTGCTAATGCGGTAGCCGCTAGTGGTCTGCTTGACAAAACTTATGAGGAGGCGAAGAATATTCTGGACCGCATCTCCAAGAACCATGAAGACTAACGGGAGAGTGACCAGAGATTAAGACTCAAAGATTTTGACACAAATAACGGTGTCATTGTTTCGTTACAAAACCAAATGACCGCAATGATGAATTTGATTCAAGGAATGGCGATCAACAGCCCAACACTGCAAGGTGGGCAAATTAATGCAATAAGTCAAAACACCACAAGGTGTGCAACTTGTGGTGAAGGGCATGCGATGGAAGATTGTCCGAACAATCCACAGTCTGTATATTTTGTAAAGAATAATCCATTTTCAAACATTTACAACCCCGGGTGGAGAAACCACCCCAATTTTTTTTGGAAGAATCAACAAAATTTTCAATCTGTGGCGCAAAAAGAAGGGCCACCAGGATTCTTCCAACGCAACAACGGTCAACAGAGCAATCAAACAAGTAACTCACAACAACCAATGCAATCTTCCTCTCTTGAGAGCCTATTGATGCAATATATAGAGAAAAACGAGACAGTACTTCAAAGTCAGGCTACGTCCATCCGCAACCTTGAATTGAAAATGGGCCAGATTGCGAATGAGCTAAAAAGTAGACCACAAGGGACGTTGCCAAGTTCTACCGAACTTCCACGCAACCCAGGGGGATCACGTAAGAAGCAATGTTAGGTTGTGACATTACACAGTGGAAAGACTGTGGAGGGAGAAAAGAAGGATCAGAGTAGAACAACTTCCATCGCAACTGAGCCCGAGATTGCGGTAACACAAGAAGAAGAAAGAGAGAACGAAGCAGTGGAACCTGAGGTTGTGTCGACCTCAAAGTCAAATGAAACGGGAACCGTGAAAGTCCAGTTACCACCTTTCCCTCAGAGGCTAAGAAAGAAGAAAAACGAAGAGGTACAATACTAACGCTTCCTATCTATTTTAAAGCAATTACATGTTAACATTCCTTTTAGTGAAGCAATTGAGGAAATGCCTGCCTACGACAAGTTTCTGAAGGACATAGTGACTAATAAAAGAGGCACTGGAAAATTTGCCACGGTGGCATTAACACAAAGTTCCAAATCTATCATTCCACCGAAGATGAGCAATTCTGGGAGCTTCACTATTCCTTGCTCCATAGGAGGACTCTATATTGGGCAAGCCCTGTGTGACTTGGGAGCCAGCATAAATTTGATGTCGCTGTCAATTTTTAGACAATTAAATGTGAGGCAACTTATACCCATATCAGTGACTCTCCAATTGGCTGACAGATCTCTGGTTCATCCAGAAGGTAAGGTGAAGGATGTGCTGATCACAATTGATAATTTTATTTTGCCAGTTGACTTCATCATCCTAGATTATGAGGCCGACAAAGATGTGTCCATCATTTTGGGGCGACCTTTCCTATCAATGGGTCGTGCTTAAATTGATGTGCACAAGAGAGAAATCACTTTGAGCATAAACGGAGAAGCTCAAATTTAATATAATCCGTGCCATGAAATTCCCAGATGAGGAAGACCTACAAGATTCTGACGATGACCTGAATTTGATTGAAGAAGAAAATTCTGATGATGAGTGTGAAGAAGAGGATGCCAATGCATCCATAACTGCCTGCAATGCGATCATAGCAAAAATAAACAAAGAAGAAGAAATTATTGCAACACAACAAGAAGAGCCAAAAGAAGAAAGAAAAACAACGCAACCTTCCCTGGTGGAACCACCAACACTTGAACTGAAGACCCTACCAACACATTTGAAGTACGCATTTCTGGGGCAGAATGAAAAGTTGCCAGTGATAATTTCCTCTGCGCTCAACGCAGATCAAAAGAATGCATTGATGAGCATTCTCAAGAAACATGTGCGAGCAATTGGTTGAACGCTCACTGACATCAGAGGGGTTAACCCCGCGTACTGCATGCACCACATTCATCTTGAAGACGACCACAAAGAAACTATTGAAAATCAACGTGGACTCAACCCTGCGATGAAGGAGGTCGTCAAGAAGAAGATCATCAAATGGCTGGATGTGGGCATTATCTATCTCATTGCAGATAGCACGTGGGTCAACCCCGTGCAATGTGTGCCAAAGAAGGGTGGAATAACAGTAGTCCCTAATGAGAACAATGAATTAATACCACAAAGAACCATCACTGGATGCCACATATGTATGGACTACCGCAAATTGAATGCGGCCACAAAGAAAGATCACTTCCCTCTGCCATTCATTGATCAAATGCTAGACAGACTAGTAGGGAATGATTTCTACTGCTTCTTAGATGGATATGTCGGGTACAATCAAATCATGATAGCTCCTGAAGACCAAGACAAGACCACATTCACCTGCCTATATGGGACATTCGCTTTTCGACGCATACCGTTTGGCCTTTGCAATGCGCCGAGCACATTCCAGAGGTGCATGATGGAGATATTTTCAGATTTTCTCGAGGACTCAGTGGAAATATTTATGGATGACTTCTCTGTTTATGGGAACACTTATGAAGTCTGCCTGGCCAATTTGGAGAAAATTCTGAAAAAAAGTGAAGACACGAACCTGGTACTCAACTAGGAAAAGTGTCACTACATGGTGAAATAGGGTATAGTGTTAGGACAAAAAGTCTCCCCAGAAGGGTTGGAGGTGGACAAAGCAAAGATCGACACAATTAAAAAGCTTCCACCTCCAACGAGCGTGAAGGTTGTGCGAAGCTTCTAGGGGCATGCTGGATTCTATAGACGATTTGTTAAAGACTTTTCTAAGATGCACGACTATTGAGTGCGTTGTTAGAGGCGAATAGGAAATTTGAATTTGACAACAATTGCCTCAATGCATTTCAAGTTTTAAAAGATGCGCTGATTACCGCACTCGTCTTGATTGTGCCAGATTGGACACTACCGTTCAAAATCATGTGCGATGCAAGCGAGTATGCGATGGGAATCACATTAGCGTAAAAGAAGAAAACTATTTTGCACCCCATCGCATATGCGAGTAAAACTCTAAACCCTGCTCAAATAAATTATACCACCACTGAAAAAGAACTCCTGGCTGTGATTTTTGCGTTGGAGAAATTCAGGGCATATCTGTTGGGAACAAAGGTACTCATTCACACTAATCACTCGGCAATCAAATATTTAATGACAAAGAAGGATGCAAAGTCGAGGCTGATCAGATGTGTTCTCCTCCTTCAAGAATTTGATATCGAGATAATTGATAGGAAGGGGACAGAGAATCAAGTTGCGGATCACTTGTCCAGATTGGAAAATCTTGAGGTTGACCGCAATGAATATGAGGAGAGTGTCGTGTGCCCTGACGAGCAGTTGTTCCACATGGAAGAATTGCCCTGGTATGCGGACATCGTTAATTTTTTGGTTTGTGAACAATTTCCTGAAGATTAGACATACCATCAATAGAAGAAGCTCAAGCATGAATGCAAACATTATTATTGGGATGAGCCGAATCTGTATAAAAGAGGTGCATACCAAATCATCCGATTATGCGTACCAAACACCGCTCAACAATGCATATTGTCATAATGCCACGATTCGCCATATGGAGGGCACTTTGGAGGACAACGTACTGCAGCCAAAGTTTTGCAAAGTGGATTCTTTTTTCCTTCATTATTTAAGGATGCTGCTGACTACGCAATGAAATGTGATCGGTGTCAACGAACTGGCAACATTTCATGGAAGAACGCAATTCCAATGAACACTATCTTGGAGCTAGAATTATTTGACATCTAGGGGATTGATTTCATGGGACCATTCCTTCCTTCGTATGGAAAGCATTATATCTTATTGGCCGTCGATTACATTTCCAAGTGGGTAAAGGCAATTGCATGCGCCACAAGTGATGCGGCGGTAGTCTCCCAATTCCTTAAGAAAAATATTTTCACTTGTTTTGGCACTCCCTGTGCCATCATAAGTGATGAAGAATCACACTTTGTCAACCACAATATAAAGGAGTTGCTGCGTAAGTACAATATCCTCCAAAAGGTGGCCACCGCATACCATCCGCAAACAAATGGCCAGGCTGAAGTGTCTAATCGTGAAATAAAATTGATACTTGAGAAGGTGGTAAAACCTTCACGGAAAGATTGGGCGATGAAGCTTGATGATGTATTATCGGACCACATTTAAAACACCTATAGGTATGTCCCCCTATGCATTGGTATTTGGCAAGGCATGTCATTTGCCATTGGAGCTGGAGTATAAAGCATTATGGGCGGTCAATAAACTGAATTTTGATTCGAAGAAAGCAGGGGAAGTGCGAAAACTACAGCTGGTCAAGCTAGAAGAATGGAGGGTCAACGCATATAAGAATGCGACGATTTATAAAGAGCGCACCAAGCACTGGCATGATAAACACATATGTGCTAGAAACCTCCAAGTCGAGCAAAAGGTCTTACTCTTCAATTCAAGATTGCGGCTCTTGCCAGGAAAACTAAAATCACGCTGGTCTGGCCCATTCATCATCAAAGCAATATCTTCACATGGTGCGGTGGAACTGATCACCGAGGATGGCAGTTGAACATTTAAAGTTAATGGACAACGGATAAAGGCATATTGCAGAGGAGATTTCCAGCCAGAAATAGTCTCTGCAAAGTTGGAAAACCCGGATTATCCCTTACTCAACTCTTGAACATTTAACTCTTCGTCATTTTACTATTATCAGTATTTCACTTATTTCTCTAAAAAAAAAAAGAAAAAAAGAAGAAGAAGAAGAAAGAAACTTGTTGTTTTGTTGTAAAATCATTTGACCCTCTCTTTGTCTGTTTACAAGGATTAAGGCACAGGATTGCGAAGAAGCAAATGATCTCATTCCATCACCGCAATCCACAGAAGCAAAGATCGCTGCAAGGATGGATGCATCAATACACAATGCAGGCGACAGTGCAAAATTTGGGGTGTACTCTTCCTTATCTTTATCTCAAATCTTGTGTTATACCATTACATTTTAAGTTTTATCACCGCATCCTCCTTAATTACCGCAATCATTTGCCAAGTAGATAAATTTAGTGAGTTACCGCATGTTGTTTCTTTTCCAAGTATGATTTCAATGATGAAAAATATGCTTCTATTTCTTTCGTATACACTAGAGTCAACTTAGTCTTAAAATAGTCACCTCATGAGATATTTCTAGAAGTTAGGGGTTTGCTAGCTTTCTTTCAAACTCTCTTTACAAGCATTCTATGACCATTGCATGACCTATTTTAATTTCTTTTGGCAATGAGGACATTGCCGCATTTTTAATTTGGGGGTGAGGTATTTATTTTCGACCTTGCAATATAAAAAAATATATATAAAAAAAATAATATATATATATATATTAGAATAACGACTCCACTGTCAACGCAATGGAAAAGCCATGTTGATAAGAGTTAAGTTGTGAAAGGCACTTACCCGTAGTTGGATGTCCGCATGACACACGTGGGAGCAAGCCAAAACGAATGTAAGTCACCAGGATCAATGCATAAATCAATGATCGCAACTTTGCCAAATCGGTATGAATTTAGTCTGAGAAATAGTGCATTGCTCGTAGTTGGATGTCCGCATGACACATGTGGGGGCAAGCCAAAACGAAGGCAAGGCACTCGGATCAACGCAAGGTCAGAAAAAAAATAGCAATGAAGAAAATTTTTGTTCAAGGACAAAATCATTTGACACCCCGGAAGAAAATTTTCTTTTAAAATAAATCATGCGATGTTCCGAAATTTAGTAAAGCCATTTTAAAAGTTAAGCTTGCAATTCCTAAGTCTTAGAAATATTTTAGGAAGAGACTTGAATAAGACTTAGGAAATTCTGGCATATAGGATTTGAACGAAGTATCCTTGAGAAATCTAGGAAAAGAAAACTTTGCAGTTAACTTGCTAAAAGAATCTTTAGATTACGCTTGAGGACAAGCATTGTTTAAATTTGGGGGTGTGATAACGAGAAGAAATGCACGTTATCATGGTACTAATTCTTAAACAATGTTGGATTGCATTGATGAAATATGTTAAATTGCGTCCATTAAGCATAAATTCTATAATATTGCGGTCGCATGCGTCCAACGCATTAGAGCAGTTGATCTTTACATTTTTGTGTAGAAAATGCGTTAATGTAATGCAGAGATTGCGATCATAGGAATACATTGGTCGAGCCCAACTTCACCACAAGACTTTGCGTTGATTGTGCTCGCAAATATTCGCCCAAGAAGAATCACTGTAACTTGGTCAGCGCAACATGATGGGCACATCCGGGTGAAAGGATAATTAAGAGCAATGAGACAGAAAGTTGATGACAGTCGGATCCAAATTAAGTTGACAGCCGATAACGGTCACAAAGTACATTCAGCTTTATCGGTAACAATCATCTGGCACTTCAATCAGAAATTAAAGTTGTCCCATCTGTACAACCGGGAGAGAGAAGCCGCCTTTCACCATGGAAACTCTATAAATACCAAGTGCATTCTTCAGAGGAGGGGTTAAGCAGTCGATTACTCCATCACTTTACAAGTTCACGCCTCTGTCCATAGTTTTCTTCCATTTTTAAAGGTAGACGCGAGGAAAAAGGTGTGTCGGTAGATCGTTTTGGGAAGCTTGGGAAAGCATCGGAAGCTCCAAGACAGAGAGAGGGCCGACGCCTGCAGAAGCAGGAACATTTGTAGATCAAAATAGAGATTCAGTGTAAAAAGTCTCGATCAGAAACTAATTACTACCAGGCTCTCTACCTTTACTTTCCATTGTCATTTTGTACTCAACTCATTTATAAGAATGGAATGTTTTTCTCTATATCTGTTCATTCTCTGTTATTTATGCATGAGTAGCTAAATTAGTTGAATGGGTTGAGAAGTAGTTAGCTAGCATAATGAGGAAATCTTCATCTTTGCGATTATCTTGTTTATGTATACTTCATTCGTCTATTAGAGATACTCGGGGATTAGTCTAAAGACAGGATCTAGACTTGGGAAGGTCAGGTCAGAATCTAGGTTTGGAAGAACTAGATTAGAATGCACAAACAAGAGATAAGCACTTAGGAATGAGCACTATTTGTTATTAATGCATCGCATGCATCTTAGCAGTAAGATATGATTGTATGTGGTCACCTTGCTTTCGTGCATTTTGCATCAACGCATAGGACAAGAGTAGAGACTTAGGGATAAGCTCTATGGACATTTTGCATTCAACACACGCGTCCAAGACTTAGGAGCATCGCATTTGCATTGGGAAATGACTTGTTGTGTATGGTTGTAAAATGATCGCAAGGTTTGACGCATTCCCGAGTAACGCTAGCTAAAGATCTTCTCAACTCGTTCATCGCATACTCATTCCATCTATCAACGCAACTATCTTTCTCAAATCTGCCGCCTTTATTTTCTTCTTTTTCATCAACGCAATAACACCCAAAACCTATTTATTTACTTGGTTACCAAAAAGTTTTCATAAATATTACCAACGTAACTATTTTCACAAGTCTATGTGTTTGACCCTGGACTTACCATGAAACTCAGGGGAATTTACACTTGAATTCTGTTGGGGAAACTTGAGTACACAACGTAATCCACCAACACATATCATCCATATTTCCATTCATAAAATAACGCATCATACACCTCCAATGCCCACTCCACAGGCATCCACGGCTACTTCAAATGGTAAAGAGAAGTTCGGTAGCTTAAGAATAGGGCTGGAACTCAACTTTCCTTTGATACATTCAAAGATACTGTGTTGTTTCTCTCCCCAATGGAAACTGCCTTTCTTTATTAGTAATAGGTGCTACGATAGCACTGAAACCCTTGATAAATTTTCTGTAAAATGAAGCCAAACCAAGGAAGGCTTGAATGTCTTTTACCGAGCATGGAGTTGGCCATTGGGTAATAGCTTCAATCTTCTTTGGATCAACTTTAGTTTGATTGTGACCAATTAAGAAGCCAAGAAATGTAATTTCCTTTACTAGAAAAAGACATTTCTTATGATTGAATAGAGCTTGTCGATTGTTAATGCTTGAAAAAGGCTTCGAAGGTGCTGTAAATGCTCCTCAATGTTTTTTCTATACACCAAAATATCGTCAAAGTACACTACGATAAATTTGTTAAGGAAAGGATGGAGTACTTGATTCATGATTCTCATGAAAGTGCTTGGAGCACTTGATAGCCCAAAGGGCATGACTAGCCATTCGAACAATCTTTCATTGGTCTTGAAAGTCATCTTCCATTCATCACCCGGTCGTATTCTTATTTGGTGGTATCCACTCTTCAAATCCACCTTAGAAAAGATCAATGCTTCTCCAAGTTGGTCAAGTAGATCACTTATACGAGGGATTGAAAAACGGTATTTCACAATGATTCGATTAATGGCTCTACTATACACACATTCTCCAGCTTCCATCTTTCTTCGGAGTTAGTAGGGCCTGGACTGCAGATGGGCTTAAACTTGGTTGAATGTGCCCTTTGTTGAGTAACTCCTCGATGTGTTAGTGAAGGATTTCGTATTCCTTAGGACTCATTCTATAGTGAGGCAAGTTTGGTAGTGTAGCTCCTGGGATTAGGTCAACGTGGTGTTGAATATTTCTTAATGGGGGCAGCCCCTCGGGTTCTCCTTTAAGGAAGGGGAATTCATCGAACAATTCTTGTATCACCGGAGAGTTCCCATTCTATTGTATTTCCTCAGACTTATGAACTACAACAAGTCCTAATATATCTTCTTCTCTTTCTTTCATCAAAGTTTTTCCAATAATTGTTATAAACAAGTGGCTGTTGTCTTCCTTTTTCACCTTTACGCCTTTATCATTCTTCTTCTTTAGTGGAAGTAAGACTACTTTTTTGCCCATCCAATTAAACTCGTATGTATTCTCTCTCCCCTTGTGTAAGGTTCGAGTATCATATTGCCATGGTCTCCCTAACAATATGTGACATATATCCATTTCCAATACATCGCATACTATTTGGTCTTTGCAGCTATTACCAATTGAAAGGGGAATGGTGCAAATTTCACTTACTTGTGCCTCACCACCTTTCTTTACCCATGCTATCTTGTATGGGTTTGGATGAGTCTCCACATTGAGATTTAGAGCCGCCACTAGCTTTTTGGAGACAAAATTCTCGATACTTCCACTGTCTATGATGACATTGCATACCTTGTTGTTGATTGTATACCTTCTTTTGAAAAGACAATGCCTTTGGGTTCAAATCCTCTTTAGGAGTGATTAACATTCTTTGGAGAACACAAGAGAGTCTATCACCATCATCCAATTCAATTAACTCGGCTTCCTCATCTTCTTCTTCACTGTTTTCAGCCATCATTTCTTCTTCCTCTTCTATGTAAGCTACTGTTTTTTTATGGGGGCATGCATTAGATAGATGACCAACTTGGCCACATTGAACGCATTTTCCCAAAGACAGCCTATTGTAGGGATTTTGAGCTCTGTTCTTGAATGTGGTCTCGTTCTTCTCTTCACTTCCTTCTTGATTTTCTTTATCTTTGTCTTTGGTCAAGGCTGGTGGATTTGGAGGATTTGGTGCTTTACTTGTAGCACTAGCCCTTTTGCTTGTGGAGGCTTCCCAAGCGGACCTTCTTGATGAATTCTTGACTCGGATTTCGTTCATCTCCTCCACGGTTTTAGCAAAAGAGATAGCTTCAGTAAAAGAGTGGAAAGGTTGTAGTTTTACCTTTTCTTTGTTATCCATGCGTAGACCTCCAATAAACCTTGCAATCAAATGTTGCTCATCCTCCATAAGATTTGTTCTTGCTCCTAGTCGATAGAATTCTTCAATGTAATCAGCCACCGATCGTCCTTCTTGTCTACAATTTTGATATTGACTATACAAGGTTTATTCGTAATTAGAAGGTAGGAAGCGTTCCTTCATTAACCTTTTCATCATCTCCCACGAATGAATTGGTCTTCTGCCAATTCTTCTCCAATTGATCTCAAGTTGATCCCACCAAGTCGAGGCGCTAGCCTTTAATTTTAGTGCCACGAGATGTATTTTCTTGTGCTCGGGAGTGTTCATGTATGTGAAGAAATTTTCTATGTTCTTGATCCAATCAAGAAATGCTTCAATGTCTCGCTTCCCATTGTAACTTGGCAAGTCAATTTTCATCTTGAAATCATTGTCCTCACGTCTCTCGCCCCTTCCTCTTCTTGGCACAAAGAATTCTTCTTCTTGATCATATTCACTAGATGAATCCCAATCTTAGTTTTCCTGATATCTTTCTTGGCCAATCGGTTGTCTTCTTAGATTTTCATGGTGCTGTCTTTGAATTCTTGGATGTCTTTCTTGAAATATTTCTTGCTGGTTTTGGCCATTTCTTGCCCGTCTGCTGCCTCTTCTTCCTCTTCCTCCCCATTCTTGATCAACTGGTTGAATATGTTGGCTTTTTGGCCCTTAATCTCAAATTAATTAATTTTAATTAATTAATTAATCAATGTTTTGATGATAACAAACTCAATTTTTAATTACTGAAAACCTTAGTGTTTTAATATGTCCATACGTAGAGCTCGGAACAACGATTCCAACACATCTTGAATCACTCAAATCAGAGTTAAAACGAAGACGATATGACCAAAACAAGTCTATAGAGAAAATACTGTGGTGGATGACGTGGCATAACCAGACCATTTGCATGTAGACATGTGACAGCATATTGGTTGAATGGTGGATCATTAAGAGATTAACATATGATGGACTTTTGATTTTTGGATTGATTTAAAATAAAAATTAAAAAGAAATTTAAAAGGAAAATAAAATTAATATTATTTTTATGTTTGTGTCTAATGGCTAGTTTTTTACACATTATGTTTTTTTAATTTTTGGATTGACTTTAAAGAGAATGAATTTAAAAAGAAAATGAATTAAAAGGAAAATAAATTTAATATTATTTTATGTTTGTGTCTAACGGCTAGTTTTTGACACATGGTATTTTTTTTTTAATTTTTTGGATTAATTTTAAAAAGAAAATGAATTTCAAAAGAAAAAGAATTTAATATTATATTTTGTTTGTATCTAACGACTAGTTTAGTTTAAAATCTTCACCATTGATTTTTCTTTTCCAAAATCCAATGGTCCAAATTAATTGTGGTTTCTAAAAATTTTTCCATCTCTATATAAACCATCTTCCTCTCCAAATTTTACATTTCATAATCCTCTAAAACTCAAAAGTTCCATTATTGCTCTCTCTAAGTTCCCAATGTTTTTTTCATCTTATTCTTGAGAGAGTGTTATTGTATTGTGAGGATAAATTTGTTGAGTGCTTGAACTTGTAAATCCACTCTAGTGAGAGTTGTATTGTGTTCTACAAAAATTCCAACATTTGTAACGGTTTGATCCTAAATCGTGGAAAGGATCGGGTTTGCTCTTGAACCCGTAAAAGGAGCGGTGGTGTAACGGATGGGCTCTAATTCGTAGAAAGAGTCGGAAAGCTTTTATTCAAATTCCCAAAAGGCGCTTGGAGAGTGGAGTAGGTCGAGTTTGACCAAACCACTATAAAAATTACGGTGGCTTCTTCTCTAACTCTTTTCTTTTTATTTTTGCAATTAATTTAAGCAATTTATTTTATGTTTTAGTTTGTTCTTATTTATTTGCTAAAATTTGATAGAATTACATTATCACATTTTTTTCATCTTATTTGTTGCATAAATTGAATTTTTCTTATTATTTATAAAAAGTGTATTAATTAGTTTAATTGGGTTAAGTTAGGAAAAAAAGTTTAATTAAACCCAATTCACCCCCCCTAGGGTTGCCATATCGATCCAACAATTGGTATCAGAGCTAGTTGCTCTTCTTGAAATATTTATTTCTTGATAAACTTAATTGTTTTTTAGCTATGGAAACTTTAGGTTTTATCCCTTTTACCGATAGTCAATCTATTACAAAGTCTCCTTTCTTTAATGATACTAATTATAGTTATTGGAAAAATAGAATGAGATTTTTCTTGCTTTTTATTGATTATGATTTATGGGATATGGTTGAGGAAGGTTCTAAACTTCAAACAAAAGATGTTGATGGTGTTAGCACTATAAAACCTAAGGAATAATGGTCAATAAATGAAAAGAAAGCATGCTCTTTAAATGCCAAAGCTATTAATTGCTTATTTTGTACTTTGAATGAAGTTGAGTATAATAGAGTGTCTATTTGCAAAACCGCTAAAGAGATATGGGATAAATTAGAAATTACTCATGAAGGAACTAGTCAAGTAAAAGAAACAAAGATTGACATGTTAGTTCATCAATATGAAATGTTTAAAATTGATGAAAATGAAGCTATTTCCGATATGTTTATTAGATTTACTAACATTGTCAATGCTTTAGAAGGACTTGGGAAAAAGTACTCAAATCTTGAGAAGATAAAGAAGCTATTGTGGTCTTTGCCTAAACAATAGGAGCCTAAAGTCACTGCCATTCAAGAGGCAAAGGATCTCAAATTTCTCTTCATTGATAAACTCATGGGCTCGTTGTTGACGCATGAGATAAAGATCAAGAAAAACATGGAGGATGAGAAGAAAAAGAAAGAAAAGAGTATAGCTTTAAAGACCATCTCTTTAGAAGTTAACTCCCAAGATGAAGATGACCTTGATGAAGATGATGTTGCCTATCTTTCACCTAAGTATAAGAACTTCATCAAGAAAAAGAAGCAATTCAAGAAGCATCTCTCCAACCAAAAAGAGTTAAAAGGTGAAAACAGCAAAAATGATGAGGTAATATGCTATGAATGCAAGAAGCCGGGTCATATTAGAACCGATTGTCCTTTTCGCAAATCATCCAAGAAATCCAAGAAGAAAGCAATGAAAGTTACTTGGGATGATAGCGATGAAAGCGAAAGTGGGAGTGGTAATGAAGAAGTGGCCAATTTTTGCTTCATGGCTCATAGTGACAAAGAGGATGAACAAAATGATGAGGTTAACTCTAGAACCTCTTTCTTATAATGAATTGTTCGAAGCTTTTGAAAATATGCAAAATGATTTAGAAAAACTTAGTTCTAAGTATGTTGTGTTTAAAAAGAAATACAATGTTTTATCTAGTAAAAATAAGTCTTTACTTGAAGAAATTGCTTGCTTAAAAGAGAATGAGCATGATGCTATGCATATTGATGAAATGAATATCTCTTGTGACAAGCATGCTTTTGATTGTGATGAGAAAAATGCCTTGCTTGACAAAGTTAAATTTCTTGAGCATGATAGTTGTGAAAAAGATAATTTGATTAAATTACTCAAAGAAAAGGAATTTAGTGCTTTGCAAGAACTTGATAAGGCTAAAGAATCTATTAAAAAGTTGACAATAGGTGCTCAAAGATTAGACAAGATAATTGAAGTAGGCAAGCTTTTTGGTGATAAAAGAGGTTTAGGCTATATTGATGAATGTTCTACTCCTTCAAGTTCTAAAACTATCTTTGTTAAAGCATCTCATAATATGCCTAAGCTTAATATGCCTAAGGTTGTGTCTAAGCATGTTAAATCTAACTTTGTGGCTATATATCATTATTGTGGTGTTGAAAGCCATATTAGACCTAAGTGTTTTAAATTGAAATATGCTCATACTACTTCTCCAAGAAGAAATTTTTCTCAAAGGGAAAAGTTTCACAATGTTCCAAGGAATAATTTCTCCAAGAAAAGTAGAGTGCATAAATTTGTTGTAAGAGATAAATCTTTGCATAATGTTGTTTGTTTCTCATGTGGCAAGTTTGGACATACAACTTATTCTTGTTACTTGTCTAAATCCAATGCCTTAAATGTCTATGAAAAAATGAAATGATTCCCAAGTTTGTTAATGCTAACCATCTAGGACCCAAACAAGTGTGGGTACCAAAGAATCAAACTTGAACATTTGTGTTTGTAGGTTTGTTTGAAAGCTTCTAAGAAAAACAAGTGGTACTTGGATAGTGGTTGCTCGAGGCACATGACGGGAGACCCATCCAAGTTTGTCTCTCTCTCCAAAAAGGATGGAGGTCTTGTAACCTTTGGTGACAACAAGAAAGGTAAAATAATTGGTAAAGGTAGTATAGGTAATGAATCTTCTATTTTAATTGAAAATGTACTTTTGGTTGATGGTTTGAAGCATGATTTACTTAGTATTAGTCAATTGTGTGATAAAGGCTTTAGAGTTGTGTTTGATAAAAAGAATTGCATCATTGAAAATGCTAGTGATAGAAAAGTTATATTTGTTGGAAATAGAGATGAAATATTTATACTATTGATTTGAATGATTGTCCTATTAATGATAAATGTTTATCGACTTTGCGTAATGATTCTTGGTTAATTTCAAATATGGCATAGAAGACTAGGACATGCTAGCATGCACTTAATTTCAAATATTTCCAAGAATTCTTTGGTTAGAGGTCTTCCCAAATTTAAATTTGAAAAAGACAAAGTTTGTGATGTTTGTCAAATGGGTAAGAAAACTAAGTACTCTTTCAAATCTAATGTAATCTCTACAACTAGACCCCTTCGACTATTACACATGGACTTATTTGGCCCTTCTAGAATTGCTAGTTTTGGAGGGAACTATTATGCCTTTGTGATAGTTGATGATTTTTCAAGATTTACTTGGGTTTTGATGCTAAAACATAAGGATGATGCTTTGAAAAGCTTTTCTAGTTTTGCAAAAAGAGTTCAAAATGAAAAAGGTTTTTTGATTTCTAAAATTAGGAGTGATCATGGAGGAGAATTTGATAGCAATGCTTTTGAAACTTTTTGTGAAGAAAATGGTTTTTCTCATAATTTCTCCGCTCCAAGAACTCCTCAACAAAACGGTGTAGTTGAAAGGAAAAATCGTACTTTGCAAGAATTTGCTAGATCAATGTTGCATGAGTATGGTTTACCTACATACTTTTGGGCGGAAGCCGTTAATACCGCTTGTTATGTTTTAAATAGAGTTTTAATTAGATCTTGTTTAGATAAAACTCCTTATAAACTTTGGCATAACAAAATTCCAAATATTGTGTATTTCAAAGTTTTTGGTTGCAAATTTTTTATTTTGAATAACAAAGAAAAACTTGAAAATTTTGATTTTAAGACGGATGTTGGTATTTTCCTTGGCTATTCCTCTACTAGTAAAGCTTATAGAGTTTTCAATAAAAGAACTTTAGTAATTGAGAAATCTATGCATGTAGTATTTGATGAATCTTGCAATGTTATTTCTAATGAGCCTATTTATAGTGATGTTTTAGAAGAAAATTTTGGAGATTTACTTGTTAGTGACAAAGGCAAGGAAATTGTTTCAAGTAAGCAAGAGGTGAGCTTAATCGAAAAGAACGAAGTTGGTTCTTCATCCATGCCTAAAGAGTGGAGGTATGCTCCTTTCCATCCCAAAGAATTAATTCTTGGTGATCCCGAACAAGGTGTGAAAACTCGTTCCTCTCTTAATATATTTAATAATCTTTCTTTTGTTTCTCAAATTGAACCAAAAAGTTTTAAAGATGCCGAAAATGATGAATTTTGGATTTTAGCTATAAAAGAAGAATTAAATCAATTTGAAAGGAATAAAGTTTGGGAGTTAATCCCTAGGCCCTCTCATGCTTCTATAATTGAAACTAAATGGGTCTTTAGAACTAAAATGGATGAAAATGGAAATATCACTAGAAATAAAACTAGACTTGTAGCTTAAGGTTATTGTCAAGAGGAAGGAATAGATTATGAAGAAACTTTTGCATCCGTTGCTAGATTAGAAGCTATTAGAATGTTGCTTGCTTTTTCTTATTATAAGAATTTCATTTTGTATCAAATGGATGTGAAAAGTGCATTTTTAAATGGTTATATCATGGAGGAAGTTTATGTAGAACAACCTTCGGGGTTTGAAAGTTTTGATTTTCCTAATCATGTCTATAAGTTGAAAAAGGCTCTTTACGGCTTAAAACAAGCTCCAAGAGCTTGGTATGATAGACTTAGTAATTTCTTGCTTAAGAATGTATTTAAAATGGGTAAAATTGATACTACTCTTTTTATTAAGACCAAAGAAAATGATATGCTTTTAGTACAAATATATGTGGATGATATTATTTTTAGTTCTACTAATCCATCTTTGTGTGAAGAATTTTCTAAGTGTATGCATAGTGAATTTGAGATGAGTATGATGGGAGAACTTAGCTTCTTCCTTGGACTCCAAATCAAACAACTCAAGGATGGTATTTTCATAAGTCAAGAAAAATACACAAGGGATTTGCTCAAAAGGTTCAAATTCAATGAAGGTAAAATTGCAAAAACTCCTATGAGCACATCCACTAAGCTTGACAAGGATGAAAAAGGTAAGTGTGTGGATATAAAAACTTATAGAGGTATGATTGGGTCTTTACTTTATTTAACCGTTAGTAGACCCGATATTATGTTTAGTGTATGTCTTTGTGCTAGATTTCAATCTTGTCCTAAGGAATCACATTTACATGCCGTTAAAAGAATTTTTAAATATTTGTTTGGTACTATTGATTTAGGCTTATGGTATCCTAGAAATGTTCAATTTAATTTTGTATGATATTCCGATGCGGATTTTGCAAGTAGTTTACTTGACCGTAAGAGTACTAGTGTCACACCCCGCCCCAGACCACCTTCTTAGCCTAGAGAAAGGCGTGACTGCAGCAGTTACCAACCCTTGAGCTGACACTTACTGCCTAATAACTCTTGCGGAATAACTCTGATACCAATTATAATTCATATGCAATGGGACGTCTTTAGGCCCATAATTTATTAACTTAGAAACATAATATGTTTGGAGTCATTACAACACTAGATTTACAAGTCCCAAAACCCACAAACCCTAGTCCCTATATGAACAATAGTAACATGTGTACAATATTAACAGTAACCACCTAGCAAACGGTTACAAGTCTTTTGATCCTTTAGTGGCAGAGCAGAAGTAGAGCTATCTTCAGAGGATTTGACCGCTACCTGTGGGGGGGAATACAAAACATTTGAAAATGGGGTGAGCTTACGCCCAGTGAGTGACCGAGAAAACATAGTAAATTCTCATGCATGATTTCAGTAATGAGTTTTTAACTGAAACATATACTTTTACAGTACTTGTATTGCAGCATAAACATTTTCCAAGCGTAAAACATATAAAGTTGTTTTAATCATAAAACAGTAAAATCATTTCTCAATCCAACGTACCCTACTGTGGGTAAAACAATCTCAACATCAACTACTAGTCCAGAGAGAACTCTTTTGCTCAATCTCTGACTCTATTCACCTGTGACCACCTAAGTACCCTCACACATTAGGTACTTCTGCTCAAATACCTTCTTAATGTCCTTCAGTATCAAGCTACTAGGATACCTTCTCAAACGTCTTTCAGTATCCCGTTGGCTTGGTACCTTTTCAAATGTCCTTCAGTACCAATAGATACATTCTCAAATGTTCTTCAGTATCTAGTTGGGTGGATACCTTCTCAAATGTCCTTCGGTATCGCATTTTAGTAAAACTAGTCATAAACGACTTTTCTCTTTAAAGCATGTAAAGTATAACACATATAAAACATGACTTTAAAGATGTTAATGCATGCTGGATCAAATCAACACATATAAATAGTTTTTCAACAATTTCTCACACATGCATGCGTTCAAAACATAATTCACAACTTGCATGGAAATCACTCCATAAAACTAGTAGGCATGAGAATATTCTTGAAAACATGTTTTCTATAACACATTGTAATTAAACAGTTTAAGCAAAATGTTTTAGTCAAGACATTTTAGCCACTCACCTTGATTTCTTAGGAGCTTTTCACTCTAGTGGCTCCTCGGGCTCCTTTTCACCCCTAGAATTCAGATTCAAATTACAGCTTAGATTACTCATAGTTATGAACCTTATTTTGAAATACTTCCTTCTACAAACTTATTCTCAGGAGGCTTACCCTAAAATTTCAACTCAGAAATCCTCGTGGTTTGGCCGGAATCACAGAATCTTCAAGACTGGCCCAGACTGATCCGACAGTCTAACCCTTCTGCCTTCTTCTCAATCTCCAGCCCGGTTCCTTTGAGTTTTTCCCTCCGGAAACCCCACTCTGAAAACTAGACTTCCAGAGCTTTCTGATGGCTTTGGAATCACTCTAAACGCATGAGTATATTGAGAGATCTCCTCGTCTCAAGTTAATGCGTTCTCCTCAACCCTCATTGTCCAATGCGCTCTACTCTCCCTCTCTTTTTACGTAATTCTTGATTTTTTGATTTGAGAATGAAGTCCCAAAGGCTCTATTTATAGGCGTCCAAATTTCTCCTGGTGTTGACACCACCTACTTGGCTGCATGGCTAAGTGTTTACCTCTCCCCTTATCAACGCAAGCTTGCATCATCTTGGCCCAAAGTGTCTTCTTCATATGCGTCCACCACAATTCCTTAGCCCTTAAGAATTTCTCCCAAGAAGACACATGGTTTTGCTGACGTTTGCCCTTGTGACCTCACTCTCCGTATGTGTTCAACTTAGGGTTTTCAACGCATAATCCACAATAATGCAGCCAAATTCAACGCATAGGTGCTTGCCCGGCCGTTCGATGCATAGGCAAGGCCCTTCGACCGCGTGGGTGAGGCGTTCGAAAACAGCACCAGATGAGGCGTTGTTGCACGCATAGGCTGCTCTCGCTCTCTCCCACTTTCTCGCTCAAAATCTCGCTCTCTCCACTCTCGCTCTCTCCAACTTTCTCACTCAAAATCTCGCTCTCTCCAACTTTCTCACTCAAAATCTCGCTCTCTCCCACTTTCTCGCTGGTCTTACTCTCTCCAATCTCGCTCTCTCCCACTTTCTCGCTCAAAATCTCGCTCTCAATGATCTCGCTGGTCTCGATTGCAATGATCTCGCTCTCAACTATCTCGCTGGTCTCACTTTCAACGATCTCGCTCTTAGCTACTGCGAACATTGTTTGTCTCCGTGCAATTTCTACATGATTGTGCCACTAGTCAAGTGCTTTGTGCACAACACGCATTTCACATAAATTTTCCATACTTAACCAATTTTTTCCAAATTTCCCAAACTCAATTTTCATATTTTTATTTTCAAATTTTCATCCCTTTCTTCACCATTCCATACTAACTTTCTCATCAACCTACTTATTATACAAATTATTACAATTTTACCAATTAAAGCTCAACTTAAATTATTCAAGGAAAATCTACTTAACACTTAGAAATTTCCTTCCCTTTAATATAGGATTTAACTTTCTCTTAGTTAATTCCTTTTATCACTTGTTTAAGTAAGGAAAGTAGAAATCCGGGTTTCACAACTAGTGGGACTTGTCAATTTCTTGGTAGTTCCTTAGTTTCTTGGTTTAGTAAAAAACAAAATTTAGTTGCCTTATCCACTACCGAAGCGGAATATATTGCAGTTGCTAGTTGTTGTGCTTAAATTCTTTGGATGAAACAAACTCTTTGTGATTTTGTATTAAATTTGATAATGTGTCTATGTTTTATGATAATACTAGTGCTATTAATTTGACTAAAAACCTTATACATCCTTCTAGGACTAAGCATATTCATATTAGGCATCACTTTATTAGAGAGCATGTGCAAAATGATAATATTACTCTTGAATTTGTAGGCTCTAATAATCAATTAGCGGATATTTTTACCAAGCCTTTGAATGAAGAAAACTTTTGCAAAAATAGGCTTGAGCTCGGTATTATTCGTTGTGATGCCTCTTGATTTTATAATTTTACTTGTTAAATATTTTAGAAGGCATTTTGATATGGGGAGATATGGAAAGCATGTGTTAATATTCTTAGGGGAAGTTGTGCTAAATTTAGGTTCATGTTTTTAAGGGAAATATTTATGTAGTTCTAAATTTTTCTTAATTATTCTTTTTGATGATTCTAAAGGGGGAGAAGTTTAAGAAAAATATGCTATAAATTTGTTATGATTTTGATTGTATTAATTAGGGGGAGATTTTTTTTTTTTTTTTTTTTGAGTGAATTTCAAGAATGATCTTTATGGTGATATGTTGAACTTTATTATGTGCTACATATAGTTTACATGTATTTCAAGCTATTTTTCTTGAATGGTTTGTCATCATAAAAAAGGGGGAGATTGTTGGCTTTTTGGCCCTTAATCTCAAATTAATTAATTTTAATTAATTAATTAATCAATGTTTTGATGATAACAAACTCAATTTTTAATTACTGAAAATCTTAGTGTTTTAATATGTCCATAGCATAGAGCTTGGAACAATGATTCCAACACCTCTTGAATCACTCAAATCGGAGCTAAAATGAAGACGATATGATCGAAACAAGTCTATAGAGAAAATACCGTGGTGGATGACGTGGCATAACCAGACCATTTGCATGTAGACATATGGCAGCATACTAGTTGAATGGTGGATCAATTAAGTGATTAACATATGATGAACTTTTGATTTTTGGATTGATTTAAAATAAAAAAAATTGAAATTAAAAAGAAATTTAAAAGGAAAATAAATTTAATATTATTTTATGTTTGTGTCTAACAGCTAGTTTTTTACACATGGTATGTTTTTTTTATTTTTGGATTGACTTTAAAGAGAATGAATTTAAAAAGAAAATAAATTAAAAGGAAAATAAATTTAATATTATTTTATGTTTGTGTCTAATGGCTAGTTTTTGACACATGGTATTTTTTTTATTTTTTAGATTAATTTTAAAAAGAAAATGAATTTCAAAAGAAAAATAATTTAATATTATATTTTGTTTGTATCTAACGACTAGTTTAGTTTAAAATCTCCACCATTGATTTTTCTTTTCCAAAATCCAATGGTCCAAATTAATTGTGGTTTCTAAAAAATTTTCCATCTCTATATAAACCATCTTCCTCTCCAAATTTTAAACACAAATTTTACATTTCATAATCCTCCAAAACTCAAAAGTTCCATTGTTACTCTCTCT
>NW_028326998.1:0-50299 GCF_027475165.1 Benincasa hispida
TGTCCTACCTAAACACCCTCCGTTGAGGGGACACGCCAAAGGTGATAACTTGTAGAAATACAAGTTATTTATGCCACCTTATCTAGATATTGCGGCCAAAAATTAGTAATTATGCACCAATTGTATGAAAATTAACCTAATATGACAATAATTATAAATGTTTGCAATTACGCCCACTAACGCCAAAAAGATGGAGGACAAGCCAAACTTTACTCTTTTTTTGTAGGAGACCAAGTCACCGCTCGCGCTCAAGGCTCATGAGAAACTAATCAACGCATCTCTGTAACATTGTGCCCGTAGATCAACCATGAAGAGATGATTACCGAAGTAACGGCGCAATGCGACAGTCGGTCCAGAGCTATGCTTCAACCACATGCGATAATGAAAACAAACACCACATTCAAACCTATGATCGAAAGATACAACTGAGCAACGCAAGAGCGGGAGATTGAGACACGTGTACAACTAACTGTTGTGCAGAATTGATGGTCTGATTGCATAACAGAATGAATAAAATCCCTCCATCTCCGGAATTACCATAACAATCAAGTGGGGACCACAAGGCCGGAGTCAAAGATCTGTTCTAAATACCCCAGCGATTTCAGAGAAAAATATGCTATTTGATACTGGGCTAAGTGCTGTAAGATTTTAGAGAGAAAAGGTTGAGCTGAGTGCTAAAGAGAAGAAATCTGGGAAGAGAACGAGATAAGGCTGAGAGGAAATATGGGAAGAGAATGAGATAAGGCTGAGAGGTATCTCAGATCGGACCTGTCATATACCCGATCGAAGCTCAGTACAGAGACACCTGCTACCGGTGGAGCAAGCCTGAGAAGGAAGCTCCTCCTACCATCGAAACCATCATATCCGACAAGCAGATCCCCATTGAATCTGTGCCAAAACATTGGCACCGGATTGTATCTATTATATCTCTCTTTCATTGTATTCTATATTTTCTTTATCTCTTCTTTCACACATCATGTATCAAACACTTAGTAAAAATATTAAATGTTTCAATACATTTCATTTACCATTTTCTGTCTATCTCTGTTCACCCATTAGTCACTTTCTTCATGATTTTTTCTCAATCCCTTGATGAGCAATATGAATCACCAAGAACTTAATATGTATTAAAGTTATAAAATACGTTTAGCTAAAGCATGCTAGAGGACATCTTCACCTGTGAGAGCAGAAGTGAAGATGTCGTTCTGATTTATAGAGAGAAGGTCAGAAGAGTGCGTTAACTAAAGCGAGTAGTACTTCCAGGCATGGAAGCAACCTTGCATTCATTACGTTAGACTCTGTTTCACCATAGACATGTGGGAAACGCGGCCGATCACTGAGAGGTGTACGCCAAGAGAAGAGCGGAACAGTATTTTTACCTTAAATTCAATTAAGAACTTGCGTTATTTGTAATACTTGTCCTTCTCTTTCTAATATGTTCACAAGACTTGTCGTCGCATCCCACGTCTTTGCACAATCTTCACAGCCAGCCTTAATCCTAGTATCTTGCACTTAAAGCCTGTATCTTGTAACATCTAGCTTATGTTTATTGTATTTTTATGTTTTATCGCATTTTTACTACTTTCCTTTATTTTACTACAATTTACATACTGTACACACCTTTTATAAAGAATTAAAAACTCGATCGCATATACCATGAACATACCGCAATAACTGGAACCACTTCCCCGTGTTCGACCTCGGATCATACCAAGAAACTTGCGTTGGAATTACACTTGGTTCCATCGTAAGGAAACTTGTGACAATGCAGGGCATACTACCTGAGCAATCCCAAATTAACGCATAAATAGTAGTAATATCACATCATTACTAGCATTTAATAACATTCATTCATACCGAAGCGTCATAAGTGTCAACACAAGGTGCCGTGAGGCCGAGGATAGATCTCAAGTGTGGACTTTAGGAGAAAAGTGAAAGGTTTAAGTGAAGCATCTTATGCCCCAAGTACCTCCCACTGTATGTTCTACCTAGGGATTCATTAACCTAGAGAATCCGACTATTGATTTTAGTCTAAGTGGTCTTTTTTAAAGCCTGCTCATAAACAACATTTGTTTATGAAATATAAACAAGTTCAAGTAGTCACATTTAAACACTTTAATGGACTGTCTTTAACTTGCATGCATGCATCAAATCTATCTAATTCACCTTTCCAGGTAAGTTTCCAAGTAGGGGTGTTACGTTTCCGTCAACTTAAATACCCTAGCTTAGACAGAACTCGCCTTAGACAAAAGGTCCTTTATAGATTTGATACACTTTAACTTTTTAATAGCCAATTTAATCCTATTAAACCGATTAAAAGATTAAAGCCTTGGGGTTGCTAATCATATTAAAACCATGATCTTAGGTCTATGTGATCCAAGTTTTAAACATTTTAAAACCATGAATTAAACCCAAGTGAGCATGCATGGCTTTCTTATTTCTTTTAGTTCTAATTTCTCTTTAACTCTTAAAAAGAAACAACTAAAAAACATTGCACATGACGAGGCTTTTATAACATTTATAAAGTAACCTATGTGTCATGCTTTATGCAATGTCCGGTCATTACTAGATAACTTTTATATTACGCATAATAACTAAGCAAACATGCTATCATTCACCCTTATACTATAAAAATTATAATATAAAGATGATGCATGTCAATGCTTTTTATGCCTGCATAAATATAACTCTTATATTATATGATGCATGAGCATGCTCTTACATAATTAAAATCATGCTTTTCTAAATTATAACAGTTACAATAAAGAGATGATGCATGATCATTGCATAACCTAAGGTGGGATTTACTATATATGCATACCATATGACATATAAAACATACATCGCATGTAATAAACAAAGGATTAATGGACCAGGATGAGCCTTTTAACCAAAAACCGGAATGAAAAACCCTATCTATTACATTTTTCATCGAGCAAACCGGTTCACAGGCGAACCAGGTCTTGAACCGCTAGGAGGTCTTCATCATGTAGTAAACTCCAGTAGGTCGACGATCGTTCAGCATGCACTAGACGATAGGAACATTAGCAAACGATCGCATAGACGATGATGAGGCTGTGAAGCCTGATCGTCCATGCGATCGTGTAGCGCGAAAACAGGTAAACAATTTACCTTGAGTTGCTAAGCGATCGTTTAGTCAGTTACTAAGTGATAAAGCTTGCTGACCTAAACGATCGTCTAGCACGCTTTAAATGATACACGAGCGTTTCATCGTCTAACCGATGTGTGCAACTTGGTAAACGATTTACCTTGCGATGCTAAGCGATCGCTTAGTCAGTTACTAAGCAATGAAGCTTGCTGACCTAAACGATCGTCTAGTGCGTGCGCATTAAACGATTCTCAACAATCGCGTGCCCGATCGTCAACCCGATACGACCAACTCTTGATCACATACTCCATCGTTTAACCGATGCGTTTAACCACGATCGCGTACTTCTTCATCTTTACGATGCGATGGATAGCGATCGCGTAGAACCTCTTCTGAATGATGCGATCAACTTTAAATCGTATCCTTTCTCGAAGAGCCGTAACCTTTGCCCAGAACTTCGACGAACGACTCAAGACATCAAACAAAATGAATACAGACTCGATTATGATTATTTATTCCCAAAAAAACAGGGGCCTTTACAAACAACTGCAAATGTAAAAGGAATTAAACAAATCGAGCCAAATCATCCCGAAAATATCCATTAATCCAGCACATCCATAGTAAATTTAACATTTAAAACAGCGTAGAAATGCACCCACTGTGAATGTAAACGTTATTTCGTTGCAATAGATGAAATCGGAGTATCAGAAACCTGACTCTAATACCGATTGAAGGATCTCATACCGAGAGTTCCATGAGCGGGTTTAGATCACTTCGATTTCACAGTGACCGAAACACAAAAATCATACATTCCACACAACCAGTTATACATATAAACCTAATTATCGGCATGCTCAGAATACAATAATTAACAAGGAAAGGATTCATACAAGATGAAGACACTCTTCGAATGTCTGAACCCTAGGCAGCGGAAACCCGCCAACAGATCTACTAGCACCCGGCGAGTATGTCGAGTGCAACAGCACGATCAGAACGTACATAGACACTATAGCATGGACGAACCACCATAAGAGAAACCCCGGTATCCTTGGAGTCAAAAACCCAAAGAGTGGGCGTTGGTGAGTTTGGTAGTGGACGGAGGACAATGCGTCATGTAGACGATAAGCAAGTGGGAGATGAAACTTTGCTATCATATAGCGAAAATGCTTATCGTATAGAAAAGCTACACGATCATGTATAAAAGGCTGAATGATCGTTTAGAAAAAATGTATACGATCATTTAGAGAAAACGTGAGGTAGAAGATCGTTTAGATGGGCGAGCTTCTATCGTATAGGCTCTCGCAATCGCTTTCATGAATTCTTTTGGGCGTAGACGAAAAAATGAATGCACGATCTTGAAAAATGAAAACGATTTTCATTTTTAATCTGCCGGTTACCATAACCTACGCAGTGCACTTCCCACATCCGAATGTGGATAAATTCGTTAATTATCATATAATTAATCAATCAATTAATTAATAAATATAATCATATTATATTTATATCCTATAGTTTGATATCATATATCTACTATAGTATTTTCTCCTCTACTTGATATAAATATCTAATTTCCTCTAAAATAATGATCTCATACATTTAGCCAATTATATCATATATAATTAACCAATCCAATTATATCATATATAATTGAACTTCCTCTTGTCAATTTGAACATTTCAAATTAACCCAAACACTGGTTCTCAACTTTATCCAAGCTATCCAGGTGACCTAATGGACCTATGGCTCGAAGCTCCAACAGTACGTGAATAGCTGACTAAACTCTTTAGCCATGAGATTCACCATCCATTAACTGTCAGTGATTCCACTAAAGACCAACAACCGAATTCTTCTTACCATAGATATATTTCTGTGTCCATCGGATATAACCAATCATGAGTACGATGACCCTTCGCAGATGCTCATAACTACAGCTGGGCCAATTTACCATTTTGACCTTGTAGTTACATCTCACTCCTTAAGTATCACTGATTCCTCTAATGAACAATACAACATAGTCCAACTATGTGTGAATACCTCTTGGGCCAAGAGAAGGTGTGTGGTGCCACATCGTTCAAGCCCCAGAATCAACCGTTAAGGAAGCCATTTATCTTCTTACCCCTGCCTCAGGGAAGGAGTGAATTCCATCTTGTGTAGCTGAGTTCCCAGCTCCCAAATCAGACGAATCCTCAAAATGGTAGGTTTGAATCGGCGACCTAGCCACTCGCACCGATTCAAATCAAAGGACCGCCCTCAATAGCAGGAGTTCCCAACTCACTCAGGATTGAGGTCATGTTACCTATGGTCATCCTAGTGGAGTGAAGTCTCTGTCATGAATGGTATTATATAACGAGATGTTAACACTTCATGGTCAGGTTTTATACAAACTCTTTGTATAAGACGCCCCCGCTCGCATGTCCCCAACATGAATGATCAGGATCAGACCATCTATGACAAGTCAAAACACTTGTGACCATTCCACAAAGCGGGCCGTGTCCATAGCATTACCAGGATAAAGTTTCCCTCCTATATCCATATACTACAGAGCCTTTTGGTTATCACTTAAGACATGATTCACTTGTATGTCACCACATACATGTTTAAGTTACATAATGACAACCAGGGATTTTAGTTTCTATGTTTGTGGTAAAGTAAATAAAACATCCAATGTGCAAAGTCAAGAAGTGAAGTAAATATCATATATTAGACATCACAAGCGTTCGTACAAATTTTTTACAAACTACAAGACATGAGACTTTAGGGCATCATCCCCAACATGATTAAATTGACTAATAAAAGGTTAAGGTGTAGCAAATCTATCTATAAGGGACCTTTTGTCTAAGGCGGGTCTGTTTAGGCTGGGATATTTAAGGTGACGGAAACATAATACCCCTACCTAGAAACCTACCTGGAAAGGTCAATTAAATAGATTTGATGCATGCATGTAGGTTAAGGACAGTCCATTAAAGCGTTTAATGCGACTACTTGAATTTTTTTTATTTCAAAGACAAAAGTTGTTTTTTAGCTTGCTTAATAAATGACTTAGACTAAAATCAGTAGCCGGATTGTCTAGGTTAATGAACCCCTAGGTAGAACATTAAGTAGGAGATACTTGGGGCATATGATGCTTCATTTAAACCTTTCGCATTTCTCCCTTATAGTCCACACCATGAGACCTACCCTCGGCCTCGTGGCACCCTGGGTGTGTCCCCCTAAAGGATGGTATTTAGGTAGGTCAATATCAAGGTGGATGGAGAGAATGTTCATAGTAAGTGGGAGGGGGAAGTGCGACAACACATCCCATGGTCTCTCTCGTTAGGTTGAATAAAGTTTCTACGCATCGCCTCGAGACACCCTAGGAGTGTCCCTATAGGATGGTAGTTTTGCACTTTCTTTATTTAATCTCCTGTAAGAGGATAAGGTTACTTAGTATCTTGTCCTAATCTACTTCTTTCCTACGGTGGGCTCATTAAGGCGGGACTCTGGCATCGAAAACGAGGAGTCACACTTACGTGGAATTGTTAAGGGTTAATAGTTCTAGACCAAATAACTGGTGGTTGTTAGGTTCAGTTCCAAGAGTTGTTCTGCCTAATGGTGGAGAATGTCCCATCTCAATGAAGGGGCATCTGATGACCTCACCGGTGACGTTTGTCCTGCCACGCTGGGGCATCATTGCAAAATAGAAGTCTTATAACTTAGGGTACTTGGAAACTGTTTTGCTAAAACTAATTGGTTAAAATGTGGTTTGGCAAAGTCTTATAAAAGTTTGTTCATTTTTCAGCAACGGTTTTAAAAATGGCTACACCCATAATCGCTTTGCTTAGCGAAAAACTTACTGGCAACAACTTTTCAAGTTGGAAACATATGATCACGACAATACTCATCATCGAGGGATTAACTTATTGATAACGGTTATATAAAATGGACACATAATATATCTATAGTGAGGGTAGTGCAACTACAGGCTATAATGGACAATCCTATTAGTTTATGAATGTTAATTAAATAGATTAAAGAGTTTAACCGATTAGTCTTGGATCGTTGAAGCCCATGATTTGTAAGTCCATCGAGTCTCTTTTTAGCTCAATATAAACAAAATTGAAGAACTAGGTAAAGTAAGAATTTGAAATATTCAAATTCGGCCTTTAGGGAAAATTTGTATTTTATATGAGATTAGGGTGCAAGATAAAATCACTCCTACCCGCTTTCAGGGATAGTATAGAGGTTGCTCCCTTAAGTGTTGACTCTAGGTCTTGAACAAAGGGCCCTACCCTCTCATTGGCCAGAGAGGGACTCGATTTGATGATCGGATCACAAACTAATTATTCATTGGAAGATCAGTGGGACTTAAGGAACAAGAGGTAATCTTGGTGGTAAAACAACCTTTTGACCCAGCCATTATTACGAACAACCTGTGAAGGGTTAACTTACGAATCATGGTTATATCGAGTGGACACAATATATCTATAGTGAGGGGAGTGCAACTCTAGGCTTTAGCAGAGTGACTTGATAGTTAACGAATGATGGTTAATTCAGTGTAAAGAGTTTAACCAATTAATCTCGGATTGTTAGAGCCCATATCTGTAGGTCCATTAGGTCTGAACTAGCTCACAAATGGCTAAGCCTTAGAATAGCGTGATAAGTTGATTTGAAATGTTCAAATTTGAATTAAGGAAATTAGTAATTATATGTGATATAATTAAACGTTTAATTTTGGAATTAAACGTAATTGGAGAATCGATTAATATATAAATATGATTTGAATATTAATTTCATGAATAGGGGTTCTTGGTAGTAGAATTGGTGATTTAATTAAATTAATATTTGATATTAAATTATTGGAATTAATTAAATTATTAAATTAATTATTAATTATTATTTTTTTAGAAAAATTAATTTTGAATTTAAAAAACTGAAATGACATTTTAGTTTTTAATTTCAATTTTGAATTTAAAAAACTGAAAATGACATTTGATTTTGAAAATGAATTCAAAATTAATAGAAAAATGAAAAATTAGAAAATGAAAAAACCCACCAAAAGTGGGATTTTTCCACTTTCTAATCAAGCAACTTATTCACTTCTCACTACCAAAAATTGGAGTTGAAGCTGGCAGAATTTGATGCAATTGGATTGCATGATATTCCAGGATATATGACATAAGCTTCAGCTGAAAGACTCTCATGCAATTGACTGAATTTGCTGAGAAATTCTAGAGGTTGAAGAACGGTAAACCAATGACCTCATCTCCATTTTTCCCTAATTCAAGCTTGTTTTGAGTCCTACAACTCAATCTAAGGCTCCAAGAGAATAGTAAGGAAGATCTTATGGTGGTTCACAGCCAAAGAAAAAGGAGATTGCAACTGAAGATCAAGATTCAAAATGTTCTTCAAAGGTTAGTATGAAACCCTCTTCTTAATTCTCTGTGAACATGATTATTTTGATGTCAAAATTAATGAATTAGAATGATTAATGATCCTGTTTTCTTTTGTTGCATGTTTCTATATTCTAACAGTAGCTATGTGTTCTACTGAGCACCGCTGCCCTCGGCCGACGTTCTGTGCAGCGCTAAAAGGCAGAATGCCCCCATTCGAGGGAGCGCCACCGTTCCAAACTTTGACGGAACACCAACACCAAATGAATGAACCTATTCGAAGGGAGATCATCATTGAGTGCAACAATGCTTGGGGTTTCTGCTACAATAAGAGTGTCACCGCACTTTGTTTAGCGCTGCTGTGTTTGAACTATAATTATAAATGGATGCACGATTTTTTAGGTCAATTTTACAGTCTGAACTCCATACTTCTCCAACCTCCACGGAGCTTTTCTACCCTCTTTCACCCTTTCATCTCTCTTTCACTCTTCCCCATTAATTTTCTTGCAATTTCTTTACATTGTATCAGAGTTTTGCTCATGGATATGAGCGACTAAGGTAACTTTTCGACTTGGGGATAGGATTTTGTTATTCTTCTTTTAGGATTTAGCTTGTTGCTAAATTATTTATTGTTAACTTTTTTTATTTTTGCTTGAATTCATATAGATTTATATTAATAGGATTGATGCTTCTTGTGATGGAATGTATAGTCATGCAACGGAAGCAACCAGAATCAATAATCACTCTAATTACATTTAATTTGAGTTCTAAAAGCATGCAAAACATATTTTAAGAAAAGGGTTTCAAGAACAACATACCTTTGTTGAATTCCTCCAATTGTAAGCTGCTCCTCAAGAATTTTCAGCTTCAAATCTTCAGTGAACCACCAAGAGATCTTCTCTGTTATTCTCAGCCTTAAATTTGAGTGGTGGAACTCAAGATTGAAGTGAATTGTGAAGGGATTGAGTGCGTGAGAGAGAATTTTAGAGATTTTCTCAAAATTCTACAACTCTCTACCTCATCTCAGAAAAATGAGAGTTTTTGTTCATTAATCCCATGCAAACACTGATATCACAAACCAATTGACACTTCAATTGGATGGTTGTAATGGGCATGGTGTTTTGAGAAGAAGACACATCCAATTTGTAAAAATTGGATTTCTCCACTACCAATTCTAATTTTTCATTTTTCATTTAATTAATTCATAATTAATTAAACTAAAGAATCAATATTCAATTTCTGAAATTGAATAAGAAATGGAAATTAATTTTATTTTAATTAATTAAATAAATAATAATTCAAACACCTAATTTTGATCATGAATCTTATTCATGTAATTGAAATTTAAATCAATATTTAAATATTATAAACTCTCCAACTTCCTTTAATTTTGATAAATTAAACGTGTAATTATATCGAATATAATTATTCAAACCCTAATTGCAATTTGAACACTTGAAATTAAAAATCCTAAACACAATTTGTACATTTCAAATTGAAATTCAATTTGAACACTTCAAATTGAAATCATTTCAAATTCACTCAATTTACTAATCCAAGGTGTTCATGTTTTATGAGCTAGTAGAGGGACCATAAGAACCAATAGATCATAAGCTCCAACGATTTGAGATTATTGGCTAAATTCTTTAGACCGAATTAATCAATATTCATTAACTACCATGTCACACCATTATACCTCAATAGTTTCACTCTCCTCACTGTAGATATATTTGTGTCCACTTGATTTAACCATAATCAGTAAGTCGACCCTTCATAGGTTACTCGTAATAATGATTGGGTCAAATGTTGATTTATTCCTGAAATTACATCTTGCTCCTTAAGTTCCACTGATCCTCTAATAAAAATTTGGTTTGTGATCTAATCACTAAACTGGATCTCTATCGAGCCAATGAGAGGGTGGTGCCCCTTGTTTAAGACCTGGATTCATCACTTAAGAGAACAACATTTCTCCTATCCCTAAATCGGGTAGGCATGAATTCCATCTTGCACCTTATTTCCTTAGCTATCTACCCGATCTTACCCCTAAAATGGGAGGCTTATTGAGCCAGCGCTATTGAGTCAACCCTTACCTATGAAAATCTAAGGATAATCTCAAATAAATGGGAGTTCATAGTTAGCTCAAGATTAAGATCGAGTTACCTAGGTCATTTATGCGAAATAGTCAGTTTTAAACAATAAACAACGTTATAAAGTAAAAGTAACTTATTTCTTGGTCCAATCTTATGCAAACTCATTGCATAGGACACCCCCACTCCTCATGTCAATACATGACCGAATCAAGATCACTTCGTTTGTGGCACCTTACAACAAATTGTAATAACTATAGTGTGGGACACATCCGATAGTGTTACTAAAATAAGGCACCCAACCTCATTCATATACTACAGGCCATTTTGGCTATTTACTCGAACTTGATCCATCTTTATGTCTCCACATAAAGTTCAAGTATTCATATAATTGCCATGGATCTTAGTTTATTGGATTTAGTCTTTATAAATGCAATTTACAAATTCAATAACAAATTTATTGAATAAATGTTAAATAACATCTTTATTTATAATAAAAAATGTTTAATTTTACGAATTGCGAGTTTTAGGACATATAACCTAACAAAATCCCACTTGGACTAAAACAAGAGTGGATATATACAAATATATACAATGTTGAGTTCAGTGAGAGAAAACATACAATAGAATAAATACAATAAACTAGGGCATTAGATACCCATTATTTCTCCCACTTGCCCTAGTTCTAAGTATCTCATAGTCTTATCCCCATTAGGTGACCCTAGAACACTTTAGTTGAGAGGGCCTTCGTAAATGGATCAGCCAAGTTGTCTTGTGAGGCTATCTACATGACAATCTTGTACAATCTCCCTAATGAGATGGTACTTTCACTCGAAGTGCTTTCCATGTTTATGGCTTCTAGGTTCCTTTGAGTTTGCAACCACTCCACTATTATCACAATGTAGGGTGACTGGCAGGTGCATATTTGGGACTACTTCTAAATCAATCAGGAACTTTCTAAGCCATACTGTTTTTTCTATTGCTTCACTTGTAGCTACATACTCAGCTTCCATTGTGGAGTAAGCAATACAACTTTGCTTGATACTTCTCCACACTACTACTCCTCCATTTAGAGTGAAAACTGACCCTGAAGTTGATTTCCTTGAATCAATATCGGTTTGGAAGTTAGAATCAGTTTATCCAGTAAGGATCAGATCCTTAGCTCCATACATGAGCATATAGTCCCTCGTTCTCTGAAGATACTTGAGGATGTTCTTAACGGCATTCCAATGATCATATCTTGGATTGAACTAAAATCTGTTGACAATTCCAACTGCATAGCATATGTCGGGACGAGTTCACAACATGGCATACATTAAGCTCCCTACTACTGATGCATATGGAATTCGTTTCATAACCTCAACCTCTTGAGGTGCCTGAGGATTTTGTTCCTTAGACAGATGAATTCCATGTCTGAAAGGCAACATTCCTTTCTTGGAATTTTGCATTTTAATCTAGACAACATCTTGTTTATATAAGATGCCTGAAATAATGCTAAAGTTTTATTCTTGCGGTTTCGAACTATTTGGATCCAAAGAACATACTATGCTTCCCCCAAATCTTTCATTTGGAATTGCGTAGCAAGCCATCTCTTGACTTCAGCTAGACATTCTACCTCATTTTCTATGAGTAGAATATCATCAACATACAGAACCAGAAAAACGATAGTTTTGTTAACGATTTTCTCGTAAACACAAGATTCGTCAACATTTTGTTCAAAGGCATAAGATTTAATTGCATTTTCAAATCTCATATTCTAGGATCAAGATGCTTGTTCAACCTATAAATGGATCGATTAAGCTTACAAACTTTTTGCTATTGACCTTGTTCTATAAAACCTCCTAGTTAAGACATATAGATATTGTCCTCAAGATAGCCATTCAGGAAGGTTGTCTTGATATCTATTTGCCAGATTTCATAATAATAAAATGTAGCTATAGACAAGAGTATTCTAATAGACTTTATCATGGCAACCGGAGAGAAGGTTTCTTCATAGTCTATCCCCTCTCTTTAGGTAAACCCTTTTGGCACAAGCCTAGACTTGTAGGTATGTACCTTATTAGCTTGGTCTCATTTTCTCTTGTATATCTGCTTACAACCGATGGGTTTTACCCCTTCTGGTTGATCTACAAGATCCCAGACTGAATTGAAATACATTGACTCTATTTCAAGGTCCATGGTTTTAATCCATTGGTCCTTATCCACACCATCCATTTCTTGTTTGAAAGTTAATGGATCCCCTAAGCCATCATCTGGTATGATGACTTGAGTTTCAATTAAACCCATGTATCGGTCAGGCTGTTGCACAACCCTCCCACTACGTCGAGACACTCTCAACTCCTGAGAAGGATGTGAAATACCAGTTTCATCAACAACTCTTGTTGATGGACCTGCTCGATCAATAACTCTTGTTGATGCATTTGTCGTTTCTTTGGTCATTTCATCTATTACTTGCCTACTGTGAGGTTGATGATTTTTAGTGTGGTCTTCCTTTAGGAAAGTTGAATTTGTCGATACAAATACCTTATCTTCCTGAGGATCATAAAGGAAACAACCTTTTGTCTCTTTAGGGTAACCTACAAATAGGCATATCTTTGAACAGCGTTCCAACTTCTTAGGATTTTGCACCAACACATGTGTTGGGCATCCCCAAATCCTGAAGTTATGTAAACTACCTTTACGTCCTCTCCATAGCTCATAAGGTGTTTCGGAAACACTTTTTGAGGGAACGATGTTCAAAATATACGTCGTAGTCTTTACTATGTGTCCCCAAAAAGAACTTGGCAACTGAGCATAACTCATCATATATGAACCATGTCTAACAAGGTTTTATTTCTCCTTTTTGCCACACCATTTTTGTTGGGGTTTGTCAGGTGTTATGAGTTGAGACTGGATTCTGTGTTCTATCAAATAGTCCTAGAATTTTAAGTCCATATACGCACCACCTCAATCTGATCCAAGTGCTTTAAGCCTTTTACCTAATTGGTTCTCAATCTCAGCCTTATATTCCTTGAACTTTTCAAGTGTTTCAGACTTATGATGCATTAGGTAAATATGACCATACCTTTAATAATGATCAATGAAGTTGATGAAATATTCATACCCTCCTCTAGCTTTAACATTCATCGGACTGCAAAGGTCTGAATGTACCAATTCTAATGGTTCTTTGGCTCTAAGACCTTTTCCAAAAAAAAAAAAAAGATCTTTTTAGTCATTTTACCCTCAAGACAACATTCACATGGCAGTAATGAACTGTCTTCTAACTGATTAAATGACCGTTCTTCACCAATCTTTCAATCATGTTGAGATTTATGTGACTAAGTCTCAAGTGCTAAAGATAGGCATTTGGAGAAACTTTCCTTTTCTTATTTTGAGTCTCAACTATTTTAAACATCTCTATATTCAAAACGGCTTTTACCTTAGATGGTTTTAACATGTACAAGTTATTTTTTAGTTTTGCAGAACAAATTTTGATATATTTCGAAGTAATGAACACTTCATTATTTTCAAAAGAAACTTTGTAATTTTATTCTAGTAAACATGAGACAGATATTAAATTCATTTTCATAGAAGGGAGATGTAATGAACATTTTCAATTAAAATGTACCTATCTTCTATAAATAACTTCATATCTCTCAATATTTTAGCTGAAACAGCCTCCTAGATTCCTACCTTAAAGGTTGCTTTGCTTTCTGTAAATTGTCTCCAGGAATTTATTTCCTGAGAGAAAATAAAGATATGATTAGCGACACCTAAATATTATCTAGATTTTCTTATCGTTTTCCACTAAGTATGTTTCGATGACAAGTAAATTGTATTTACTATGTCATTCAATTTTTGCATTCTCATCTATATAATTCAAAACTTTAGATGTGTTGGGAGATAGAGGGCATTCCTCTATTAAAACATGTTTCGAATCATCATTTGCTAATAATTTACATGTTGAATTGTTATTACCGTTAACTAATGCGGAAACAAATATTTTAGAAGAATTCAACATGCTGAAATTTTAAACAAATTCTTGTTAGTAAAATACAACTAGATCCAAATCAAGTTTTAGCAAAAAGTAATAATGTACCCATAATCATTATTTTTTTGCAATGATATTATAGTAAGTCAAAATAAGTGTTACCGAGGGGCAGTCATATACTCCTTCACTAAAGCAAGACATTCTTGACTAAATACTATATTGAGAATAACTCTTATTCCTATAGTCATTTAGTTACCATTTTCAGTCAAAAATTACTAACACTTAGTAATTTTGTAAGTGTAACTCTCCATTTTCAGACTTCAGAGGTTGGCCCCAACGATTATACAGATTGAAGAGCCAAGGTTAGGAATGGACTTAAGAAATCCTATCCATTTATGGAGTTTGAGTTGTTTCGAATCCTATGTTACAATCCTCCGAGAGGATAGTCGTTGCTAAATGACTAGCAAGGGCCGCCTAAAGCTAACCACCAGGTGCAACATAGGAATCGCACGGTCCAAACCAACGAAAGAGACTACAGGACACATTGACACATATCCTTCACCCACTTACTATGAACCACTTCCCCCATGCACCTTGATCTTGACCCATACAAACACTTTACGAATGGGGCAGTCGAGGTATAATCAACATGAAGCATTGCATAGACCTCATGGTGTTAACTTTCTAGGGACGTTAGAGTTGAAATCAATATATCACATATTTGATTTTACAATGAACAACTTCTCCTTATTCACCTTGATATTGACTCATGCAAACACTTTCCGAATGGAGATCACTCCCAGGGTGACACAAAATGTCGCATGAACCTCACGGTGTGAACTCTTTAAGGACATGAGAATTAAAATCAAAACATTGTATATTTGATTTTACTGTGAATAACTTCCCTTATTCACCTAGATTTCGATTCATGCAAACACTTTTCAAATGGAGGACACTCCCAAGGTGACACAAAGCGAAGCATGAATCTCGAAGGGAACTCTTAGGGATGCGAGAGCTAAAAACAACATATCATATATGTTATTAATCTCCCACTGAAGCGTTCTAACAACATATCATATACGTTATTAAATTCCCACTGAAGCATTCTAAGAACATATCGTATATGTTATTAAACTCCCATTGGAGTGTTCTACTAATTGTTTGGGTATATTTATACTTAGGTTTATTTCAGCTAATTAAACAACCCTAAGTCTGTGTGGTTTATCCAAGTATAGTGCTTATAAATGGATTTTAACCTATGACGTCTAAGTGATAAATCATTTTATTACCTCACACCACCCACGTACGCTTATAAAATCGGTTATCAATGCTCAATTATTCGGCCATAATCCCCAGATAGAAGGTGTTCCGCAGACCGTCAACTTAAAAACCTACAGGCTTAGACAGAATTATATACCAGTTGAGTTTTTTACCGTGTTTTATAAGATAACGACCTATTTTAACTATTAAAACAAGTGTTTAACCTATGTGAGCATGCAACTTATCTTTGTTATGGATTTTAATGTCTAATTAAATTTTATAATAACTTATAAAAAAAGACATGCTTTGTATTCATAACATTCAACAAAGGCATTCAACATTTAATATAAAACTTATATTAAGCAAAAGAAACCCTAAACATGCGTATTGTATATTATAACTCTTTATAACATATATCCAATACATGTAACATACTTCCTATGGTGGGATTTTAAATCTTCATGGCAAATAATATGCAAAAAGATGTTTTCATTTAAATATAAGCATCACATGCATAAATATTTAAACAACACTAATATTGTTCAACTTTTGCATCCTAAGCAAGTAATAATAACTAAATTATTACAAAACAGGTCAAAAGAAGCTTCAAAATGGTTTTTGGACTGCACGAACTGACCCAAACCACCCGAACTAAACCTCCAGACCTTCAAAGATGCTGAATCGGTCCAAGGATGGCTGAACAGTACCAAAATGGTTGAAAACCGGTCAAATCGAACCTTCTGCGCGAACTGACTCATGAATGCATGCGTTGTTGGGCTGGGATGAGCAGCGTTGCAACACTCTAAGGGCAGCGTTGCGATGCTGCCTGGCAGAAGCACTCCTTCCAGTTTCTATTGCTGACCTTACTTGTTTCAATCCTCAAATTACAACCTAATTTCGACTCTTTTGACTCCAAATAAATTAGATACTCTAGAACACACATATAAGCTCATCAATCAAGAGCCAATTAAAAATTTAACTTAGGAATCAAAGAGAAATCTAATGCCAAAGTTGATTGAAGCACCATATCAATCCCTAAACATGCAATCAAAGAAATTCACCCACCAAACTCAAATTAACGTTAATTGAGTGCTTAAATCATACTCTAATACCAATTGATGGAATGTATAAGCATGCCGTGAAAGTAATCAAAACCAATAAGCACTCTAATTACATTTAATTTGAGTTCTAAAAGCATGCAAAACATTTTAGAAGAGGGTTTCAAGAACAACATACATTTGTTGAATTCTTCCAATTGCAAGCTACTCTTCACGAATTCTCAGCTTCAAATCTTCAGTGAACCACCAAGAGATCTTATCTACTATTCTCAACCTTGAATTTTAATGGTGGAACTCAAGATTGAAGTGAATTGTGAAGGGGTTGAGTACTTGAGAGAGAATTTCAGAGATTTTCTCAAAATTCTACAACTCTCTACATTGTCTTAGAAAAATGAGAGTTTATGTTCATTAATCCCATGCAAGCACTGATAGCACAAACCAATTGACACTTCAATTGGATGGTTTTAGTGGGCTAGATGCTGTTTTGAGAAAAAGACATATCCAATTTGTAAAAATTGGATTTCTTCACTACCAATTCTAATTTTTTATTTTCATTTTAATTAATTCAAAATTAATTAAACTAAAAAATCAATATTCAGTTCCTGAAATTGAATGAGAAATGGAAATTAATTTTATTTTAATTAATTAAATAAATTTAATTAATTATATAATAATTTAATATCATATATTAATTTAATCAAACACCTAATTTTGAACGTGATTCCTATTCATGTAATTAATATCTAAATCAATATTAAATATTATAAACTCTCCAACTTCGTTTAATTTTGATAAATTAAACGTTTAATTATATCAAATATAATTATTCAATCCCTAATTGCAATTTGAACACTTCAATTTAAAAACCCTATATTCAATTTGAACACTTCAAATTTGAAATAATTTCAAACTCACTTAATTTATTAATCCAAGGTGTTCATGTTTTACAAGCTAATAGAGGGACCTTATGGACTTATAGATCATGAGTTCCAACGATTTGAGATTAATTGGTTAAACCCTTTAGACCGAATTAATAAATATTCTTTAACTACCGAGTCACACCACTATAGCTTGATAGTTGCACTCTCCTCACTGTAGATATATTTGTCACACCCCCTCCCAGTTTACCCTCTTAACCCGTAAGGGGATGTGACGACAGTAGTTACCAACCTACTCGCCAACACTTACTGCCTAACTTGCTTATATATAACTTGAACCAACAAAAGCAACTTAATTACAAACTCAGAAACGACAAACAAAACATACATCCAAAAATAACATAAGGACAGATACAATGGGTCCCAAAAACATATTCACTAGTCTCGGACTCCTCTCACAACATGTGTACATTAATTACAAGCTTTAACTTAAGTTTCTTCTTCCTAGCCGAGTCTTGAGTGGCAAGCAGCAACAGGTTCAACCTCGGGGAATCTGACCGCTACCTGGGGAAAAAGAAAAACATTGAGAAAAAGGTGAACTGGTTGCCTAGTGATTGACTTATAGAAAAATAGTTCGTCTCACTCCTTTCATACAAATATTAAACATGTAAACATGCTAAAATTAGTCTCAAGAAACTTTTGTAGAAACATACATTAAACATAACATCATATTTTGTACATATTAACACACTTTAGTTGAGAACGAGCATTCGTAGCTCAAGCTCTCAACATCCATTCATGGTCATGAAACCCATACTTCAGTCCCATTACAATGAACTGTGGCCAGGAGACCCATACTTCGGCCTCTCATATTGAACTACCTATGTGCACGTAGAGTATACTAAGTACCGTCAACACCTTAGGTACTTCCTTGGATACCTTTTATCCCTTTAATATCTGGCTTACTAGAATCATACCATTCATAGAATACATGTGTAAATAAAGCTTTAGGCATAGCATTTACCTAGCTCTCACCATAAAAGCATTGTCACATTTCAACACACATGCTTCATGAAATATAAGCATTTAGCTTTTACAATACTTTAACATTTAGCCTTGACATGCACTAGAACTAGTAAAACTTATTTAAATAGCTTGGAACATCATACTCAAGAAATGCTATGAATTCTTTAATATCATACATATATAAACTTTAGTTGCTTGGAAAAACATATAAACCTCAACATGAAATTCATTTGGAACGCATGATCTTTTATATATAAAGTTTTGAGGACATTTAGTCACTCACGGGTCTTTAGGTTTGTTTTCTTAGGCTTCATAGGTTTCTCCAATGGGCATTGCTCCTACACACAAGAATAATAATTTAACAACTACCTTGGTCTCCCTTTTGAGACTACTCTTTTTAAACCAAGCTCACATCTATTCCTTTCGCTTTCAATTCTTCGTAACTTACCTTAGGTCGTCAGGTACTTAGTGATGGAATACAAAAACATGCAACAGAAGCAAATAGAATCAATAAGCACTCTAATTACATTTAATTTGAGTTCTAAAACATGTTATTTCATAAATTCAAAAGAGGGTTTCAAGTAGAACATACCTTTGATGATTTCTCCCAAATCCAAGCTGCTCCTTCATAAAGGGCAGAAATGCATGTTATCATAGTGCTAAGTTCTTAAACAATGTTGGATTTCGGTGATAGAATATGATAAATTGTGTCCATTAAGCATAAATTCCATACTTTTGCGGTCGCATGTGTCTAATGCATTAGAGCAGGTGATCTTTATATTTTTGTGCAGAATAATGCGTTAACGCAATGCGAAGAATACGATCATAGGAATACATTGGTCGAGCGCTACTTCACCGCAAGACTTTGTGTTGATCATGCTCGCAAACATTCACCCAAGTAGAATCACCGCAGCACAGTGGGTGCATCCAAACGAAAGGACAATTAAGATCGATAGGACAAAAAGCTGACGGTAGTCGAATCCAAATTAAGATTGACAGCCGATAACGGTCACAAAGTACATCCAGCTTTATCGGTGACAATTATCCTGCATGTCAGTCAGAAATTAAAGTTATCCCATCTGTACAGCCAGGAGAGAGAAGCCGCCTTTCACCTTTGATGCCCTATAAATACCAAGTGCATTCTTCAAAGAAGGGGTTAAGCAGTCGATTACTTCATCACCTTTACAAGTTCACACCTCTATTCATAGTTTTCTTTTCCATTTACGGCAGAGCTAGAGAATAGTGGTGACGCCGGAGATCATCCAAGGCAGCTCGAGAGAGAACCTTGGGGCGTAAGAGTAGAGAGCGGGCTGACTCTCGCGAAAGCGAGAATATCTTTAGAGCACGAGTAGAAACAGTGTAACGTCTGGTGGCAAGAAATTGTTCTAGGCTCTTTACTATACTTGCATTGTTATTCTGGACTTCATTTTATATCTATTCAATGGAAGTTCTACTTCTACATCTGCTCTCTCTTTTAATACGCATGAGTAGCTAAACTAGTTGAATGGGTTGAGAAGAACTAAGCTAACATGATCTAGGAAGTTCATTGCTTGCGATTGTCTTGTTTTATATTGTGTTAAATACCCCTTTAGAGTTACTCAAGAGATAATCTAAAGAAAGAATCTAATGTCTCAAGAGAGCTAGGTTAGAATCTGGACTCGAAAGAGAAAAATTAGGCTTGCATAAACAAGAGATAGGGACTTAGAGATAAGCTCTATTTGTCAACTTGCATCGCAGGCATCCTAGGAATAGGAATGATATTATGTGGTCGCATATTTGTATGAATTTCATCCCATAATTAGAGATAGAAGTTTATGTGTAAACCCTGTAGACTTATCGCATATTTATCGCATGCATTCTAGCTTTAGAAACTGTAGCATTCATGCCGAGAGGTGGTTTACTATTGTATGCATGTTGCATGATCGCAAAGCATGAACGCATCCTAGGGAGTGTTAGCCGAATCCCTTCTCAACCCATTCACCGCATATTCATCATATTTCCCGTTCACTAACTCTTTTCAAACTCTGCCGCATTTATTATTATTTGGTTACCACAAAGTTTTCATAAATATTACCAACATAACTATTTTCACAAGTCCCTGTGTTCGACCCTAGACTTACCAGGAAACTCAGAGGAATTTACACTTGGATTTCGCTGTGGTAACTTGAGTGCACAACGCTATCCATCAACACATATCATCCATAATTCCACATTTAATAAAACCAAGCATCACTCCTCACTCCAAATCAGTTCCAAATTGATAGTAAACTACCAAGAGATCTTCTCTACTATTCTTAACCTTGAATTTGAATGGTGGAACTCGAATTTGAGTGAATTTGGTGAAGGATATTGAGGGTTCTTGTGAGGAAGAAGATGAAGTAGCAGAAACAGCTTTCAGCTCAAGAACCACTAACTTCTTCTTCAAAATTGAGAGTTTTATATTTCTTCAGCATGCAAGCATTCCTTAACCATCAAATGGCCAGAACCTACTTCTCAATTCAAATGGGATTTGTATGTGCTTGTAGGAAGAACACCTTCTATTCAAGGTGTTTTGTGGGCAAAATCCATATAATCCACTTTTTCCAATTTTTCCATTTCAATAATCAATGATTAAAAAATTAATCAAAAATTGATTTAATCAAAAATATCAAAATTAAATTTAAAATTGGAAATTAATTTGAATTTTATTAATTAAACATTTAATTAATTAATCAACTTAATATAAAATATCAAATTAATCATACATTAAATTTAAACATGAATCTAATTCATGTAATTGATATTTAAATCAATATTTATATATCATAAACTCTCCAATTTCATTTAATTTCAATAAATTAAACGTTAAATAATTATATTAAATATAACTTATACAAACCCTAATTTCAATTTGAACATTTCAAATTGATATCATTACAAATTCTCTCAATTTACTAATTCAAGGTGTTCATGTTTTACGAGCTAGTAGAAGGGCCTTATGAACCTACACATCATGAGCTCCAACGATTAAGATTAATTGACTATAACTTTTTAGACCAAATTAATCCATATCCATTAACTATCAAGTCACACCACCATAGCTCGACAATTATACTCTTCTCACTGTAGATATATTTGTGTCCACATGATTTAACCATAACTAGTAAGTCGACCCTTCACAGGTTGTTCGTAATAACGGCTAGGTCAATATGTTGTTTTACCCCCGATATTACGTCTTGTTCCTTAAGTTCCTACTGATCTTCTAATGAACAATTGATTTGTGATCCAGTCACAAAACTAGATCCCTCTCAGCTCAATGAGAGGGTGGGGCCCATTGTTCAAGACCTGGATTCAGTACTTAAGAGAACAACCTTTCTCCTATCCCTAAATCGGGTAGGCGTGAATTCTGTCTTGCACCCTGTTGAGCCGACACTGTTGAGCCAACACTCACCTATGCAAGTCTAAGGATAATCCCGAATAAACAAGAGTTCATAGTTAAATCAGAATTAAGATTGAGTTACCTAGGTCATCTAGGGGAAATAGTCAGTCTTATATAGTAAACAACGTTAAAAAATAAGAATGACTTATTTCTTAGTCCGATCTTATGCAAATTCATTGTATAGGACACCCCCACTCCTCATGACAATACAGAATCTGGATCACTTCGTTTGTAGTATCTTTACAACAACTTTTAACAACTACAAAGTAGGCGCATCCAATAGTGTTACCTATCACACCCTGCCCCAGATCACCCTCCAAGCCTGAGAAAGGGCGTGATTGACAGCAGTTATCAACCCTTTTGTTGACACTTACTGCCTAATAACTCTTGCAGAAATAACTCTGATACCAATGAAGAAATTCAACAACCAACTGATTAAGTAGGCCCATTGTATTACAACTATGTAGCATTTATACAATTCAAAGACTTAAAAACAAAGTTTACAACAACAACCGTAAAACCCTCCGGAACTATAACTGTGGCTTGTGGCAAATCTTAATCTTAGCAGCACCCTGGAACTCCTCACCTTCCGCTACCTGATCATACCAAACATATAAGCAATATCTTAACAAGCATAGCAATCAGATAAACATATATCCCTGATCATGCCAATTTAATATTATCCCCTATATATATTTACCTATATATAGTAATTATATCAACAATACAACATACCATAACCACTCACCTTGGTTGGTTAGGAACTTTCCTTTCCGAAGTTCCTTAGGTTTCCTTGGTTTCCCTTTTGAACCCTAAATTCAAGATTCAAATATCAGCTTAGATTACTCATAGTTCTAGACCTTATTTTAAGATACTTACTTCTGAAAACATGTTCTAAAATTTCTCAGGAAGCTTACCATAAAATCTTAGCTCATAACTTCTCGTGGTTTGTCCGGAATCATAAAAAACTTAAGACTGGCCCAGCTTACTCGACAGCTCGACCCTTCTATTTTTTCCTCATTCTCCAGCCCGATTCGTTGGAGATTCTTCTCCAGAAGCCCCACCATGAAAACTAGACTCTTTTAGCTTTCAGATGGATTTAGAATCACATCAAACGCACGAGTATTCTGGGAGAACTCCTCGCTCCAAGTTGATGCTACTTTCCAGACTTCACTGTCCAATGCGTCCTCTTTGAACTTCTATGTCCAACGCATGGATTTTGCTCTAACGCAAGGTTTTCTCAACTTTCCTCTTAAATGTATTTTGAGTTGTGATCTGAAGAATGAAGTCTTTGGTCCTATTTATAGGCGTCCAAGATTGCTCCATGGCCGACACCTCCTACTTGACCGCATGACCAAGTGTCTCTTCCTTACACCATCAACGCAATCTTTGCATCAGCACAACCTAATGTGTCTTCTTCTCCTTTCTCCAACACATGGCCCTTAACTTTGTACGTCTTCTTTTGCTGCCACCTCTTTTACTTAAGGCTTAAGAGTTCTTCCTAACAAGACACATGTCCGGATGACATCTACCATGAGTTCATCCTTCATATGCACCCACAAACTCTTGGATGTTCAACGCATCACTCCCATTTTCCTTCCTTCACCCGCATGCCATCACCAACAACCTTTCCAACGCATCAACACAACTTCTTCCAACACATTGGTCCCTTCCAATGCATCAACACAACTTCTTCCAACACTTTGGTCCCTTCCAACGCATCAATACAACTTCTTACAACGCATTGGTCCCTTCCAATGCATCGACACAACTTTCTATACTTAGCCAAATTTCCAAATTTTCCCTCCTTCCAACGCATCCCACACAACATTCTATACTTAGCCAAATTTCCAAATTTTCCCTTTACCCAAGTACTCTTTCTAGGATCTTGTGGCCAATGCATAGCAATGCCTAGTCCAACACTTAGTCAATTTTCAGGGATTTAAGCTTAACTCAAAGCTACTCACATAGCAATGCCTAGTCCAACACTTAGTCAATTTTCAAGGATTTAAGCTTAACTCAAAGCTACTCAAGGAAAATCTATTCAACACTTAGAAATTTCCTTTTTCTTCAACATAGGATTTAACTTTCTCCTAGTTAATCCCTTAATCACTTGCTTAAGTAGGAAAAATGGAAATCCGGGTTTCACATTACCAGAATAAGGTACCCAACCTTAATCATGTACTATAGACCATTTTGGCTATTTACTAGAACTTGATCCATCTCTATGTTTCTACATAAAGTTCAAGTATTCATATAATGGCCATGGATCTTAGTTTATTAGATTTAGACTTAATGAATGCAATTAATAGATTTGATACCTTTATTGAAGAAATGTTGAATAACATCTTTTATTTGATCATAGAATATGTTTAATTTTTACAAATTACGAGTTTTAGGACATAAAACACAACACTTAGTCGAATTTAAAAGGCTTAAACTTCAGATGGTCGCGGATGACATGCAGAAATGCATGTCATCTTAGGCATTTTATTTAGAATTATAAGGGCTGGTAAGCATGGTATGCGGCAATTATGTTAGGAATTCATAAGAAATTACGCTTGCGGCGTTCAGCATTAAGAATCTCAGCTATCCCACTATTATGCGTTATTATGCGTTCAATTGTCTATTTTTGTAGCTAATGCAGGAGTGGACGCAAACGCGGAAACCGGACTGCCGCATAGATGACCGCATGCGGAGAAAACTCTCCATCGCAAAGGCGAACGCGTTTGATCAACGCATGGGTGTTGCGGTAATCAGCCGCATGCATCCATCGCATGGGAGTTGCGCTCGCCAAGCGATTGCGGTCAAGAAGTTGCAGTATCAAACCATGCGGTCACTACATGATTGCGGCTACACGATAACGCATGATAAAGGGGTCAACACAAGGTTGGTAGAATAAACGCATCAACACATCTACCTCAGGGGAATCAAAAGATGATGTTGACATTTCACCTACCACACTGTTAGCAGCAGAGATTCAGAAAGGACTAAACGCGCCGCGAATGTTAGAATCAGAGCAGTCCATTAATGTTGTCGGTGATTCAAGCTCTATATAAAGAAGCTGATGAGCAGAATTTCAACTTATCCAGGGTTTATCCCTACGATCCAGACTAATGCATGAGAAGAAAGATTGAGAGTTCTTCATCTCCTTCCTCCATTCCGAGTGACGACCGGAGCTAGATCTCGGGAGAGTCAACTTCATGTAACTTGTAAAGACATAGATGTATCTTCTATTGCCATAAACTTGACAACATACAATGTATTCTAATCTTATGTCATACAACACATGGATGAATGATGAATTTATTTACTTCATGCGATACTACTTCTAGATATGCATTATTAATGAATGCTCTTGTAGTATGTTGTGCGTTGTCACAAATTTCCTTGCGTTGGAACCAAGTATAATTCCACCGCAAGTTTCTAGGTGTGATCCGAGGTCGAACACAGGGACTATTTTAGGTTATTGCATTACATTTATGATATATGCGACCGGGGGTTTTCAATTTATAAAAAGGTTGTGTGTACAAGTATTTAAAATGCAATAAAGTAAAGTTAAGCGATAAAAATGCGATAATAAGGTAAATTACAGTAAAAGTAAAGTGCGATAAAATAAACCTAAGCTATGATGATACAAGATACAGGTTACATGATACAAGATACTGAGGTTGAGACTGTCTGTGAAGATTATACAAAGATCGTGTTATGCGGTGGCAAGGCTTATGTGCGAAGTAGAAAGAGAAAGGATAATTAATATAAACATCGCAAGTTCCTTAATTGCGTTAATGATATAAGCACGGTTCCGCTTTCCTTTGGCGTACACCTCTCGATGATCGGTCGCGTTTCCCACATATCTGTGGTGAAACAAGGATGAACGTAATGAACGCAAGGTTGCTTCCATCTCTGGAAGTACTTCTCACTTTAGTTAACGCATTCTTCTAACCTTCTCTCAACAGATCAGAATGGTATATTCACTTCTGCTCTCACAGGTGAAGATGTCGTCTAGCATGCCTTAGCTAAACACATTTATCTCTGTAGCACAGATTAAGTTACTTGTTTAATTCATATTAATGACCAAGGGATTAAGAAAACTTCATGGAGAAAACGATTAATGGAGGAACGGAAGTAGATAGAAAAGTGGAAATGACAATGATCAAGACATTCAATAATACTATTTAGCGCCTGATACATGATTGTGAATGAAGAGATTAAGAAAATGAAATACAATTGATGAATGAGAGTTAGAAACAAATACAAATGAGCGCCAACGTCTTGGCACAGATCTGGAATGGAGATTTTGCTTGCCGGCGTCAATGGAGTGAATGGAAGGATGAGCTTCCCTCTCAGGCTTGCTCAACCGATATAAAGGATCTAAGCACAGAGCTTCACGGCGGGGATTTGACAGAATTGCGCTGAGACTCACCTCTCGACCTTGTCTCTTTTCTTCCCGGATTCTCTCCGATCAGCACTCAAATCAGCCTCTCTCTCAATAGCCTAGTATCAATTCTCCCGTATCAAGTATATCTTCAGTGAGTTCTGTGAAGGTATTTAGGTTGAGAGCTTTGACTCTCTGACTTGTGGTCCCCATTTTATTGTTATGGAAATTCCAAAAATGGTGGAATAAATATTCCTTCTGTTATGCAATCAGTCCGTCGAATATGCACAACGATTAGTTGTACACGTGTCGCAATCCTCCGCATTTGCATTGCTCATTTTCATCTTTCGATTGTGTGTCCGCATGCGGTGTTGTTTTTATTACCGTATGCAGTTGAAGTTCAGCTCTGGATCGACTGTCGCATTGCACTGTCATTGCGTTGATCATCTCTTCATTGTTGATTGACGAGCGCAATGCGACGGAGATGCGTTATTTAGTTTCTCTTTTAGCCTTGATCGCAAGCGATGACTTGATTTCCTGCAAAACAGAATAGAAATATCCTCTTTTACCATCTTGATGGGGTCAGTGGGTTTATTTGCGATAATTTATAATTATTGTATTTCTTAGCTAGTTTTCATATAATCGACGCATATTTCCTCTCTTTTGGCCGCAATATCTGAATAAAGCAGCATAAATAACTTGTATTTCTACAAGTTATCACTCCACCGCCCTTCCATGGCACCGCCAGCAGCCTTGACGCACATCCGCTGGAAGCAAGACATTGCTTCTAGCCGGTCATTTCATTTTCTATTCTTTTCTCATATTGTATTGTATTATATTTTGTGATTAAGAAATTAATACATTATGTTTTCAATGCATTTATGTGTTTCTTGCGATTCCATCTCCATCTTCTTTACTTAGCATCCTTAACTTTCATTGCATCACTTAGTGAGATTGCTTGAGTATTGCATACTTAGTCATGTGGATTATGTATATGAAGCATGTAGCAACCCACCGAGAGGTATACATTGTGTGAGCATGTGAGAAAACCTTATTTGCTTGATGTGAAGCTGTAGCAATACCTGTCTATAGGCTAACGTAATGCTTGTCTATGAGTAAAGTCAGCAACAACCAACTGTCCAAGAGGGTAAGTGGTTGGTCACGTTAAGCAATGGAAGTCATTGTTCACTATAGATCGGAATAATCTTGCGTCAGCCAAGTTTGTGTGGTTACCTTGTCTTATGTATGCGCCCATCACACCTTTAGAGCTGCTTGGGAAAGAGTCTAAAGAAAGAACCTAAGACTCGAGAGAGCTAGGTTAGAATCGATGCTCGAGAGGGCTAGATTAGGTTTGCATAAGCAAGAATGGGGACTTAGGAATAAGCTCTGTTTGTTATTACACAGCGTATGCACCCTACAGAGAGGACGATGGTTGCATCCAAGAAGTAGGATATGGTGGTTGTATGCGGTCATCTGGACATTTATACATACACACCGCATACGTACTAGATCTAGGTTGTTAGTGTGTGTAGCATGATCGCATGGCTTGCATTGATTGAGATTGCCCTAGCGGTCACTCTTAAGAGTTGCAATGAAGACATCTCCACATTTTATCTATTTTCCCATTCATTTGTTTCATGTCAAGAGTTGTCGTGTCTCCACCTCTCTTTCATATTCTCATTGTGTTGTCTGTTACTTAGGAGTAGGAGTAGGGTTAGTATAGAAACCTCCCATCCATTCTTTTATTTAACCGCCACATGCATATTACCGCATTCATCTAGTTACAAGTCCTTGAGTTCGACCTCGGATCACCTGAGAAACTTGCATTCGCGTTATACTTGGCATGAGCGTAAGAAAACTTGTGACAGGAACGCATGGTCATCGCATACATTCGTTAACGCATAGTCATTCTGACGCATGATCATCGACGCATGACAATCAACGCATACTTTAAGAACATGCATCGCATATCGTGTTTCACCGGATTTTAGTTGTCGAGTAATTGACATCTAATTTTCAGTCATCAGTCGCCTCCTTTCTAATGGCCACATCCAATACTTAGTAGGATTTATGGGGTGTCAAACTCACGTTTAGCAAGTAATTCACTATTCGTCCAACAAATTCCAGATTCAGATTTTAATGTCAATAACTCGAAATCCATAACTCATTTTAAGAAAATTCCTTTTTCAAACATGCTCAGAATTGTGGTAACAATGTTACCTCAAAATTTCAAAATAAAAATATTTGTGATTTGATTTAAGGCTTTAAATCTTCCTCTATGGCCCTAAATCGCGTAGCTACCTGCTTGTTCAACAATTTCTAGGTTTAACTTCCAAAATATATAACTCAAACCCCATACCTTATTCTGCAAAAGTTCCTTCTAACAACTTACTTATAATGGTGATAAAATATTACCTTAATTTTTCAGCTTAAAATTTCATGTCGTTCGGCTTGGATCTTAAATTCTTCATCGATGGCCCGGAATCGCCCAAAAACGAAACCCTTTGCCACTTCCTTCCTTCTCCGGCCTTCTTCCAACGAGACTTCCTTCCAGTGGCTCGGCTTCAAAAACTAGACTCACAAAGATTTCCAACGGTACCAAGATCGCTTGATTCTCCTGGAGGAGTCGTCCAAAACGGTCTCCATGGAAAGGAATACTCAGGTTCAGTAGGAAAAGGAAATTAAGCCCAAGATATATTGGACCTTACGAGATAATAGAAAGAGTTGGCCCAATGGCATATCGATTGGATTTACCTTCAGAATTATCTCGTATTTATGATGTGTTTCATGTGGCAATGCTTAGAAAGTATGTGTCAGATCCTACCCATGTGTTGCCTGAGCAACCGGTACAATTGAAATAGAATTTGTCTTATGAAGAGGAACCAGTGGAGATTCTTGACAGAAAATAACAGGTTTTAAGGAATAATACAATCCCATTGGTGAAGGTACTATGGCGAAACCATAGCACGGAAGAAGCAACATGGAAAGCCGAAGAGCAAATCAGAAATAAGTATTCACAGTTGTTTAATTTATAGACTTGTAGCGAATTTTCGAGGACGAAATTTTTATAAGGGGGAGGTAAATGTGAACCCCGAATCCTAATTTCTCTACTTGAGTATGTTCCCTACTAAGACTAGTGTGATGAGTAGGTTGATGTGGAAACTAGTGTGTAATGGTAGAGGAAAAAGTGGAGATTTGAAGAAAAGAGAAAATTTGGAAGTTTAACTTTTGGGAAAATTTGGAAATTGGCTAAGTATAAATTTTGGTGTTGATGCGTTGGAAGAGTGGTAAGGGATGGCATGTGGCTAAAGGAAGAAAGATGGAGGTGATGTGTTGGAAGGCAGCCTATGAGTCGAGCAGCCTCGGCCAGCACCCCTGCCATGCATCGAGCAGCCTCGGCCAGATGCCCATGCATTGAGCGCACTGCCGAGCGGCCACGCCCATGCATTGAGCGCACTGTCGAGCGACCACACCCATGCATTGAGTGCCCTGCCATGCAGCCAAGCACGCAACCCATGTGGTCGAGTGAGCGAGCGACGGCCAGCATACGCCGCATGCCCATGTCTCGAAGCAGCACGCCTATGCGCCGAAGCACCCGACCAAGCATCAAGGCGCCGTGCGCAGCCCATGTGGCCAAGCACGCCCAATGCATCGAGCGGCCAGTGTGCCTATGTGTCGAACGACCAGCCTATGCATCGAGCGACCAACCTATGCAGCACGCCTATGCGTTGGTGGCCAGCAACATGTGCCCATGCCAAGCAAGCTGTGCAATGCTACCTAGTGAGCCATGCGTCGAGGTTGGACGGTCACCCTATGCGTTGGTGATGGTTAGCTCTTGCGATGGCTAAGTTGAATTATGATGATAGTGATTTGGCTTGCTATGCGTTGATGATAGGCTATGCGTTGAGTATGGATTATGTGTTGAACATCCAAGAGTTGGACGCATACAAGGGCTGAGATCAGTAGGAGAACATCATCAAAACCATGTGTCTTCTTGGAATCAAAGCCTTAAGCCTTAAGAATTTGAGGTGGTGGCATCTGATTGGAAGCTCATGCATTGGCTACACAGGAGGAAGACACTTAGCTTGCGATGATCACAGTACTGCGTTGATGGGGTGAGAAGGAGACACTTGGCCATGCAACCAAGTGTCAACTCTGGAGAAGGTTTGGATGCTTATAAATAGAGCCAAGAGACTTCATTTTTAGATCAGAAATTCAAAAATATCGTAAAAAAGAGTGGGAGAGTGAGAAAACCTTGCGTTGGAGCCAAATCCATGCGTTAGTCATAGAGGATGCATTGGATAGTGAAGTCTAAAGAGGACACATCAACTTGGGACAAGGACTTCACCCAATTAATTGTGCGTTTGGAGTGATTTTAAAGCCACCTGAAAGCTCGGAGAGTCTAGTTTTCAGGGTAGGGCTGCTGGAAGAAAATCTCAAAGGGATCGGGCTAGAAATTGAGAAGAAGACAGAAGGGTCAGGCTATTGGATCAGTTTAGGCCAGTCTTGAAGATTCTATGATTCTGGCCAAACCACGAGGAGTTCTGAGCTCAAATTTTAGGGTAAGCTTCCAGAGACATTTTATAATATGTTTTTAGAAGAAAGTATCTCAAAATAAGATTCAAAACTATGAGTAATCTAAGCTGTAAATTGAATCTGGATTCTAGGAGTGAAAAAGGAGCCCGAGGTAGAAAAGGGAGCTACTAGAGTGAAAAGCTCCTAAGCAATCAAGGTGAGTGGCTAAAACGTTTTGACTAAAACATTTGCTTAAAATGTTTGGTTACAACGTGTTATAGAAAGCATGTTTTAAAGAAGATTATTCTCATGCCAGCTAGTTTGACAAAGTGAATTCCAAGCAAACCATAAGTTATGTTTTAAACGCATGCATGTGTGAGAAATTGTTGAAAAGCGATTTATATGTGTTAAATATACTCAGCATGCGTTAGTACCTTTAAAGCCATGTTTTTATATGTGTTGTACTTTACATGCTTTAAAGAGAAAGTCATTTATGACTAGGTTTACTTAAAATGCGATACCGAAGGACATTTGAGAAGGTATCCACCCAACTAGATACTGAAGGACATTTGAGAAGGTATCTATTGGTACTGAAGGATGTTTGAGAAGGTACCAAACCAACCAGATACTGAAGGATATTTGAGAAGGTATCTGAGCAGAAGTACCTAAGGTATGACGGTACTTAGTATGGCCACATGCACATAGGTAGAGTCAGAGATTGAGCAAAAGAGTTCTCTCTTGACTAGTAGTTGGTGTTGGGATTATTTTTACCCACAGTAGGGTTATCCTCAACTGAGAAAGAGTTTTACTGTTTTATAATTAAAACAGCTTTATATGTTTCATGCTTGGAAAATGTTTATACTGCAATACAAGTACTGTAGAAGCTTATATTTAAGTTAAACTCTTTATTGAGATTTTGCATGAGAATCAATTATCTTTCTTAAGTCACTCACTGGGCGTAAGCTCACCCCGTTTTCAAATGTTTTTTTTTTTGTTCCCCCCATAGATAGAGGTCAAATCCTCTGAAGATAGCTCTGCATCTGCTCTGCCACTAAAGGAATAAGAGATTTATAACCCGTTAGTTTAGGTGGTTACTGTTACTATTGTACACATATTATTGTTGTTCATATAAGGACTAGGGTTTGTAGGTTGTGGGACTTGTGAATCTAGTGTTGTAATGACTCTAAATATGTTATGCTTCTAAATTAATAAATTTTGGCCTAAAGATATTCCGCTATATATGAGTTATATATTGGTATCAGAGTTATTTCGCAAGAGTTATTAGGCAGTAAGTGTCAGCCAAAGGGTTGATAACTGTTGCAGTCACGCCCTTTTTCAGGCTTAGAGGTTAGTCTGGGGCGGGATGTGACAGTAGCTTTCATTGCTTTCTTCTTGGATTTCTTGGATGATTTGAGAAAAAGGACAACCAGTTCTAATATGACCCGACTTCTTGCATTCATAGCATATTACCTCATCCTTTTTGCTCTTTTCACCTTTTGACTCTTTTTGGTTGGAGAGATGCTTCTTGAATTGCTTCTTTCTCTTGATGAAGTTCTTATACTTATGTGAAAGATAGGCAACATCATCTTCATCAAGGTCATATTCATCTTGGGAGTCAACTTCTAAAGAGATTGTCTTTAAAGCTATACTCTTTTCTTTCTTTTTCTTCTCATCCTTCATGTTTTTCTTGATCTTTATCTCATGCGTCAACAACGAGCTTATGAGTTCATCAATGGAGAGAGATTTGAGATCCTTTGCCTCTTGAATGGCAGTGACTTTAGGCTCCCATTGTTTAGGCAAAGACCACAATAGCTTCTTTATCTTCTCAAGATTTGAGTACTTTTTCCCAAGTCCGATAGCTTCATTTTCATCAATTTTAAATATTTCATATTGATGAATTAACATGTTAATCTTTATTTCTTTTACTTGACTAGTTCCTTCATGAGTAATTTCTAATTTATCCCATATTTCTTTAGCGGTTTTGCAAATAGATACTCTATTATACTCAACTTCATTCAAAGCACAAAATAAGCAATTAATAGCTTTGGCATTTAAAGAGCATGCTTTCTTCTCATTTATTGACCATTCTTCCTTAGGTTTTATAGTGCTAACACCATCAACATCTTTTGTAGGAATTTTAAAACCTTCCTCAACAATATCCCATAAATCATAATCAATAGAAAACAAGAAAAATCTCATTCTATTTTTCCAATAACTATAATTAGTACCATTAAAGAAATGAGACTTTGTAATAGATTGACTATCGGTAAAAGGGATAAAACCTAAAGTTGCCATAACTCAAAAACAATTAAGTTGATCAAGAAATAAATATTTCAAGAAGAGCAACCGGCTCTGATACCAATTGTTGGATCGATATGGGAACCCTAGAGGGGGGTGAATAGGGTTTAATTAAACATTTTTTCTAAATTAACCTAATTAAACTAATTAATACACTTTTTATAAATAATAAGAAAAATTCAATTTATGCAACAAATAAGATAACAAAAATGTGATAATTTAATTCTATCAAAATTTAGCAAATAAATAAGAACAAACTAAAACATACAATAAATTGCTTAAATTAATTGCAAAAATAAAAAGGAAAGAGTTAGAGAAGAAGACACTGTAATTTTTATAGTGGTTTGGTCAAACTCGACCTACTCCACTCCCCAAGTGCCTCTTGGAAATTTGAATAAAATCTTTCCGACTCTTTCCACAAATTAGAGCCCAACCATTACACCACCGCTCCTTTTACGGGTTCAAGAGAAAACTCGATCCTTTCCACGATTTAGGATCAAACCATTACAAATGTTAGTTTGAAGAACACAATACAACTCTCACTAGAGTGGATTTACATGTTTAAGCATTCAACAAATTTATCCTCACAATACAATAACACTCTCTCAAGAATAAGATGAAAAGAAAAAAAAATTGGGAGCTTAGAGAGAGCAACAATGGAAACGTTTGAGTTTTGGAAGATTATGAAATGTAAAATTTGGAGAGGAAGATGATTTATAGATGGAAAAATTTTTAGAAACCACAATTAATTTGGACCATTAGATTTTAGAAAAGAAAAATCAATGGTGGAGATTTTAAATTAAACTAGTCGTTAGATACAAACAAAATATAATATTAAATTCCTTTTCTTTTTAAAATTAATCTAAAAAATAAAAAACATATCATGTGTCAAAAACTAGCCGTTAGACACAAATATAAATAATATTAAATTCATTTTCCTTTTAATTCATTTTAAATTCATTCTTTTTAGAGTCAATCCAAAAAAAAAAAACATACCATGCGTAAAAAACTAGCCGTTAGATACAAACATAAAAATAATATTAAATTTATTTTCCTTTTAAATTTCTTTTAAATTTCATTTTTTAAATCAATCCAAAAATAAAAAATCCATCATATGTTAATCTCTTAATGATCCATCATTCAACCAATATGCTGCCACATGTCGACATGCAAATGATCTGGTCATGCCACGTCATCCACCACAGTATTTTCTCTATAGACTTGCTTCGGTCATATCGTTTTCGTTTTAGCTTCGATTTGAGTGATTCAAGAGGTGTTGGAATCGTTGTTCCGAGCTCTACGTTATGGACATATTAAAATACTAAAATTTTCAGTAATTAAAAATTGAGTTTGTTATCATCAAAATATTGATTAATTAATTAATTAATTAATTTGAGATTAAGGGCAAAAAAGCCAACACCTGGGGCATTTGGGTCTTTTCACCCTCTTTCTTCACAGTTAATGCTCCAAAAAGCTTCGTTTTTAATCATTTAAGTCTTGCTTCCGCTCTAATTATCGATTCAACTCTTTAGCTACTCAAAACCTACAAATTAGTATAATAAACAAGTAAAATCCACTAACGACGCCAAATTAAGCTAGGGAAATTAGCAATTTTCGAGTGCTATCACCTAGAAACGCCATATCGTTAGGATCGATATGGTTACCATTATTGTTACTGTTTCAAATGAAAAATTATTAATTTTGGCATCTTTACAATTACTGTTACCGCTTGACTCTGACAGGTAAAGGTAAATGTAACGGTAACAATAAATTTGATAAAATTCATAATTTTAAGTAAATGTGATAAAAATAAATTCAATTACATCTGCGATTCAAGTTCATCATAATTGATTTATCAATAAAATTCTATTACAATTATACCAATTTTCATTAAGATTTGATAAACATGGCCTAATTTCAAAAGTTATTAAACAACTAAAATTTTCAATTTTGAAAATGGACGGAATCAAAGTATAAAACCAAAATAATCATTTAATAATATACAAAAAGTCTATTATGTGTAATAATATAAAAAATTTATAACCTGCACAAAATGTACAATTCAATTATCTAGACTTCCTCTCCCCAGTGGCAGCCGCTACAACTCTGACCATCTACTTCCGGCTGACTGTCACAGAAAGCCACACTACAAGTACAAAAAAAAAAAAAAGAAAGAAAAACACCTCGCCGTCGCTGGCGCAGATCAATCAACTTCCGGTATGCACTGCAACACCGGCCGCCAGTGACGATGGCGTGATTCGTGAAACTGATCACCGACGCCGATCAACTGAGCCAGAACCTGTTGTACGGATATTTCCTTAATATCCACCTTTCCCAAAAGCTCCTCTAGCTGCCTCTTCGTGATCTTAATCTTCACCGTCGCCGCCGTTGTGGACGCCACCGCCGCGGAACACTTTTTCTTCTCGCCGTCTCTGAGAAGCCCTTCCTGACCATCGTGGCCCTCCGCCGCAAGAAAATCCCAGTCCTCGCCGGCCCACTGCGCCACCGCGTCGTCCCGCCGTAGACAGTTGCCCATAGAGGATCTTGGATTTGGATGAATGAAAAAAGCAGAAAGAAAAGGAACTTGGGAATTTGGGTAAAATATGATTTCCCTCTCTTATAAAGGAGTGCGGTGGAGGGTTGGGGTGCCACGTAGGATTGAAGAATGGGAGACTTGACTGGGAAAGGGACGGGTCAGTTTCAAAAGTTGCTAAATCAAAGCAATTCCCACCGGTTAAAGGCGGTCAGTGACGACAGCCATGATACTTACTTTCGCCCACTCACTTGTCCTTTCCCTAGTCCAAAGTCCAATATAAAAATAGTTAGGTATATCTGGAGCACTTGTCCTTGTATATGTTAAAAATTATTTGTTCATTTTATTTTTTTAATCTATTTTTAAATATAAAAAAAATAATCAAAATATTTATAAAATATAGTAAAATTTTAAAACTATCAATGATAGATGTCGATAGACACACTGAGTCTATCAATGTTTATCAACGTCTATCATTCATAATTCCAAAATTTTGTTATATTTTGTAAATATTTTCAGCAGTATTAGAATTTAAAATAATTTTTCTTATTTTTTAATATATTTTAATTTAATTATATGTGAGTAATGACAAATGATGCATAGATATATGTACATCTTGAGCCAACAAGAGCGTAGCTCAACTGACATAGTATTCATACTATCAACCTCGTGGTATGAGGAAATTCCCTTATCCCACACTTTAATTACAATACCTTTTCAAAAGGAAAAAAATATGTGCATCTTGAGATATCTTATACATATATTACCTTTTAATATGCCACTTATTTCTAAGTCATATTACAAATTTTGATTATAAAGCTTCGCCATTATTTCTCATAAGTGTTAGTGAATATTAAGAAGCACATAAGAGATATCTCAATTATCAAGTAATAGCAATTCAAGTCTTGTCACTAATAAAAGTATTTATTCATTTTGAAGCTCTTTGTTGAGAATTCTACATTAGAAAAATTAGAGGAACTCATATTCCTTATAAGATACACAGGCAGCTACTCTTCCTATTGTTAATTAATTTTGAGATAAAATCTCATACTATCAAATATAATATCAAATTCTAAAAATAAAAAAAAAAGCAATCTACCCACTTTTTTCCAAAAAGACAAAATTGGAAAAAATAATACTAAAAGCAATGTGAAAGGGAAGAAACGTGGAATATTCGCACTAGTCCTCAGTGTGAAAGCATTTTAGCAAGCAGAATCTTTTCATAAAATTAATGATAATTGTTTTTAAATAATAAAAGTATCCGTTACTTCCAAATATTGTTTAGGTCTGAACGCGCGGTTATATAAGGAATCCGGTTTTCTGATATCCCTTTTTTGTTGCGTTCATTGCACATCCCCTCACGTGACTTGGACGCGCTTTCATTGGCTGGCCAAAGCCTCCAAATTTACGTAATCAATTTTAATTACTCCTAATTAATCATAAACCTTATCCACTTTCGAATTCCATCTTTGTTTTCTTTTTCTTTTTTATTTGTGTCATAAATTTTCATTTTCTCTTGCTTCTTCATAATTATTACTAACTTTTTTATGAGGGTAATATGAGTAGAAACCTCAAGTTTTCATAAAGAAGCCATATTGATAAGAGAAAAGATTAAGTGATATCTTCACATATATAAGGGCTAAGCTAAAAATTCTTATTCATACTAAATAGTTGCAACCTTTTCAGGTTTCAAAAGACACAAAATATATAATAAATATGGAAGGTTGCAACGCTTTACCTTGTATAAGAAACTTTCTAACTTTTTCATCAATGTGTCACATATTTTCTTATCACACCGAGTCCCCTTTTGGAGAAAGCATCATTTTATGAATAGAATACATTCCATGCCTTAATGAACTTAGATTGCAAAAGGTGTGCTCGAAATAAAAAAATGTCAACGAACTCTTTTTTAATGATTGAAATGGCCCCATGTGAGTGGAAACATCAAGTCTCTTTATGGAAGAAGCGAAATTTTTTGAATGAAATACATGTCGTGCCCTAACGAACCTGAGTTGCAAAAGGGGCGCATAGAACGCAAATCTAAGCGAAATTATCCGGTCCCTGAAATGGTCTCATGGGAGTCCTACCTTAAAGCCTCCGACTCAAAATTAAAAATGAAAAGTTATAATATCAATAAGTTGATTTTTTATAAAGAATTTATAGTATAAATAAATCGAATGACCTCATACAAGTGAGAATTGTTTTTTTATTTTATATATTAAAAAGAATAATATAAATATAAATTAAATTCTAAATAAAATTGTTTTTGGTGATTATAAAATTTTTGAAGTGTTAAAATTAATAAAAACGTTTAATAAAATTAAATTCTATGTAGATATATATCAATAACATCTTCAACAAAAAGTAATTAAATGCAAAATAAATTTAATAAAAGTGCAAAAATAATAAATTCTAATAATATTTCATTACAAAGATCTAAGATACTGATAACACCATAAAAGTGTTATTTTCCTTAGCTCAATTTAGTTCATTTGTGGATTTTTACATGCTTATTATCCTCTTTTGTAGGTATTGAGTAATTAAAGGGTAGAACAATCATTTGGAGCAAAACCAAGATAAAAAAGAGTAAAAAAGAAGTTTGGAGCACCAACCTTCAAAGAGAAGAAGAAATTACAAAAATGCCCTTGTAGTGGGAGCTCGGCTGTGTAAGCTATGCACTGCGCTGAGCGCTCAAAGGTTTAATGTAGCATTTGAGAGAGTGCAACTGGTGCGTGGTTTTATGATGTGGAAATGTGGATGAAATGCGATGATGAAAATGCATTGAGCACTCAAGTTTTCTCAATGAAATCTAAGTGTAAACTCCACTGATTTTCCTAGTAAGTCCAGGGTCGAACTCAGGGACTTGAAAAAATAGGTTGCAGTGGTAATTTTTAGTAAAACCTTGCGGTAATCAAATAAATCAATAGTTGTTGAGGTTTATTGTTTGCGATAATGAAAAATAAACAAATGCGGCGGAGTTTGAAAAGAGTTGAATAAACGGAAGATGCGATGAGTATGCGGTGAATGGGTTGAGAAAAGTTTCGGCTAACACATCCTAGGATGCGTTCATGCTATGCGATCATGCAACATGCATACAACATAAACCACCTCTCGGTGCGAATGCCACGACTTCTAAGGCTAGAACACATGCGATATATGCGATAAGTCTATAGGACCTATACATAAGCATCTATTCTTATTTATACGATGACAAAATGACACACACACAAATAAGGCGACCACATAATATCATTCCTATCTTTAGGATGCATGCGATGCAGGTTGACAAACAGAGCTTATCTCTAAGTCCCTATCTCTTGTTTATACAGTAATCTTGCTCTCTCGAGTCTAGATTTTAACCTAGCTCTCTTGAGTCTTAGGTTCTTTCTTCAGACTCTCTCTCGAGTAGCTCTAAAGGGATATTTGGCACAGCATAACCCAAGATAATCACAAGCAATGAACTTCTTAGGTCATGTTAGCTTAGTTATTCTCAACCCATTCGACAAGTAAGCTACTCATGCGTGCAAAGAGAGTGAACAGATGTAGAATAAGAACTTCCATTGTATAAATATAAAGATGAAGTACAGAACAACAATGCAAGGATAGAATAAAGAGCCTGGTAGCAATCTCTTGTTGCCCAGGCTTTTACACTATTTTTCTACTCGTGTTCAAAAGATAATCTTGCTCTCACGAGAGTCGGCCCGCTCTCTGCTTCTACGCCTCAAGGTTCTCTCTCAAGTTGCCCTGAGCGATCTCCAGTCTTTACTTTTCTTGTGCTCAGCCTTAAAATAAAAAGAAAAAACTATGGACAAAGGCGTGCTGAGCTAACTGATCTGAACTTATGAATTTTCAAACTGGTGAACCCCTTTTCTGAAGAATGCTTCTGGTATTTATAGAGCTTCAGTGTGAAGGCGGCTTCTCTCTTATGATTGCTCAGATGGGATGACTTTAATTCCCTAACTGATGCGCCGAATATTTGTCACCGAAAAGCTGAATGTACTTGTTATCGTTAGTGGCTGTCAGCTTAATTCGGATTCGACCGTCATCAGCTATCTGTCCCTTCACGATTAATTATGCCTTTTACCCAGATACGTCCACCAAGTTGCACCAATTCTTCTTGAGCAAATATTTGCAAACAAAATCACCAAAAAGCCTTGTGATAATATTGCGCTCGACCAATGATTTCCTATGATCGCAATTTCCACCTTGCGTCAACGCATATTTTGCATAAAAATACAGAAATTAACTGTTCCTATGCGATGAACGCATGCGACTGCAATATTATGAACTTGATGCTTTTTGGACGCAATCTAACATTTTTTATCAATGCAAGCCAACATTGTTTAAGAACTTAGCACTATGATAATGTGCATTTCTGCCCGTTATCACACCCCCAAATTTAAACAATGCTTCTTCTCAAGACTAAGCTAAAGATTTTCTTTAGCAAGTCGACCGCAATGTTCTTGTTGGGATAATTTATGGACGCGTTTTGTTTTGTTTTATTTTTTTATTTAAGGACGGATGGGTTTGAACTTGAAATCATGTGTTAGACATAACTGATGCGTTTGCTCCCATGCGTCTGAGGTCATGCGTCGGAATGATAATGCGTTAATCTTAGCATGCAATGATCATGCGTTCCTATCATAAGTTTTCTTATGCTTGCACCAAGTATAACACAAACACAAGTTTCTTGGGTAATCCAAGGTCGAACACGGGGATTTATCACTCAATAATATTTATGAGGTGATGCGTTTGAGACGATGAATAAGAATAAAAATAAAGCGAAGAAGGTTTAAATGTTTTACATACTACTCCTACTCCTAACTAAATAGATTGAGCTATAGAAGACTTGCAATGAGAATAAGTAGAGACACAACAACCAATAACGCATAGTAATATTTACTATCTTAAATCGCCCTAGTAATCCCAACTCATTGCATTAACGCATCACACCTCTCGATGGTCAGCCGCATGACTATATCTCTATAGTGTGTGGTTGCATTGAGCATAAAATTGTGCCTATCTCTAGGAACAATGCGAACCTTGCTTAGTGCGTTCCATCTCTTACCTTCTCAGGCAATTAGATGCTGCTATTTAACTTATAGACAAGCAATGCAACATCCCATAGACAGGCGTTGCCACAGCCTTTCACCAAGCAAAGAGGATTAACTCACTTATACTTGCACAACGCACACCTCTTGGTGGGTTACTACATGCGTCCTATCTCTAGGCTACATAATTAAGCATGCGATTGACTTTGATAAATAAATGCTGAAGAAAAACTATGATAGAGATGAAGATGATGAAGAAGACGGTAATGAAGGAGTTAAGATTTGCATTGATCACAAAATATCTTAATATCTCAAGCTAAAATGTAATACAATACAAAGATTAGAAGGGAGATGAAGGACTCTGCATTAAGGCTGCCGGTGGTGCCATGGTTGAATGGTGAAGATGTCTCTCTCGAGCTCTATCTCCGGCGAATGCTTCGATCGTCACTCGGTCTGGGTTGTGGAGATGAATAATTCTCACTAGAAATCTCTTTCAAGCTCTCATCTGTGTTCACAAACTTCTGCCTCTAGGCAGAATCTCGGATGTCTCAAAATGAAGGTCTCAAGGGCTATTTATAGAATTTGGATGCCAACAGCTGTAATGATGAAGGTATGGCTCACTGCTACTTTTGTTACGGTATGGGCATTGTCACATCACCTTATCTTGTTGATGCTCCCAAGGTATGCGTCTGACCTGAAATGATGAAGGTATGGCTCACTACTACTTTTGTTACGGTATGGGCATTGTCACATCACCTTATCTTGTTGATGCTCCCATCTTGCGATCTTCTATTATGGCTGTCAATCCGTGGCCGCAATCTCTATTTATTCACTGCATTCTCCATGCGTTGGACGCATGTGATTACTGCAACTTCCATGCGTTGGACGCATGGGGTTGCCATCTGCGTTTGTCTTTTGCGGTCGTCTGGATTCAGCGCATGCGTTTGTCTGTGATTGCTTATTACAAACGCATGCATTTGATTCCTACGATAGCTACAAAAATAGACACTTTGGCACGAAATAATGCATAATATTGAGTCAGTGAGGTTTTAGGTGCTTATCGACGCAAAACTCAAATTTTCACAAATTCTAAGTATTATCACTGTGTTTTCTACCTGTTAGCCCTCATAATTCTAAATAAAAGGCTTATAATAACTGGCATTTCTGCCAGTTATCAGTTCTTTTCCTAGATTTCTTAAGGATACTTCGTTCAAATCCTATATACCAAAGTTTCCTTAAGTCTTATTCAAGTCTCTTCTTAAAATATTTCTAAGACCTAGGGACCCTTCAAAAGGACTTTACTTAATTTCGGGACATCGCATGATTTATTTCAAAAAGAAAACTTTTCCACCGGGGTGTCAAATGATTTTATCCTTGCATATTTCTTGACATTATTATTTTTTTTCTAACCTTGCACTGATCCAAGTGCCTTGCCTTCGATTTGGCTTGCCCCCACGTGTGTCATGCGGACATCCAACTACGAGCAATGCGCTCTTTCTCAGACTAAACTCATACCTATTTAGCAGCAGAGTTGCGGTCATTTATATTTATGCATTGATCCTGGCAACTTACTTTCGTTTTGGCTTACCCCCACGTGTTTCATGCGGACATCCAACTACCGGTAAGTGCCCTTCTCAACTTAGCTCTTATCAACATGGGTTTCCCTATTGCGTTGACAGTGGAGTTGTTATTCTCAATTTTTTTTTTTAGAATAGCAAGGTCGAAAATAAATACCTCACCCCCAAATTTAAAATGCGGCAATGTCCTCATTGCCAAAAGATTGAAAGAAGTCATGCGATGTTCTTAGAAAGCTTCATAAAGAAAGTTTGAAAGAAAGCTAACAAACCCCTAGAAATATTTAATGAGGTGACTATCTTAAAGTTAAGTTGACTCTAGTATATATGAAAGAAATAGAAGTATATTTTCCATCATTGAAATCATAATTGGCAAAGAGACAACATGCAGTAACTTACTAAATTTATCCATGTCAAATGATTGCGGTAATCAAAGAGGATGTGGTGATAAGACTTTTAAAACTAAAATGCGATGCGATAGTGCGAAATTTGAAAAAAAAGTGAAGGAAGAATACAACCCCCAAATTTGCGCTGTTGCCCGCATTGTGTATTGATGCATCCTTCTTTACGGAAATCTATCTTCTTTGGATTGCGATGATGGAATGAGATAAGTTGCTTCTTTGTGTAACACCTCCGCAATCCATCGCCTCAATCGTTGCAAGAAAAACAGAGAGAGGGTCAAATATGTTTAAACAAAACAACATTCTTTTTCCGCAATTTTTTTTTCTGAATAATAAGAGTAAGAATAGATAAAGACTGAAAAGATATAGTGAATTGAAAATTATGGGTAGTAGAGAAGAATTGAAGATTCCATGATTCCAAAAACTTGCGTCTCTGATGGATTGCGATCGTCTGATAACGCAGGGACCTCCTACTTCCTTCTTTATTCAAAGTTCTTTAGTTTCACAGAGTTGACTTGGCGATACCAACCTTCACCATGATACGCCTTTACTTGTTGCCCATTAACTTTGAATATGTTAGTTCCGTCATCATTTGATAATTCAACCGCGCCATGTGGGAATACCTGTCTAACTATGAATGGTCCGGACCAACGTGACTTTAATTTTCTCGGGAAAAGCTGTGGTCGTGAGTTGAATAGTAAGATCTTCTGCCCGACTTAAAGGTTCTTACCGCATATGTGTTTGTCGTGCTAGCGCTTGGTGCGCTCCTTGTAAATCTTTGCGTTTTCATATGCGTTAATCCTCCAATCTTCTAGCTCAACCAGTTGCATTTTTCGCGCTTCTCCTGCTTTCTTCAAATCAAAATTCAGTTTCTTCACCGCCCACATTGCCTTGTATTCTAGCTCTAAAGGCAAATGACATGCCTTACCAAATACCAACGTATATGGGGACATACCTATGGGTGTTTTAAATGCAGTCTGGTATGCCCACAACGCATCGTCGAGCTTTGTTGCCCAATCTATTCGCAAAGGCCTTACTACCTTCTCGAGTATCAGTTTAATCTCTCGGTGGGACACCTCGGCCTGACCATTCGTCTGCGGATGGTATGCGGTGGTCACTTTGTGGAGAATATTGTATTTGCACAGCAGCTCCTTAACAGTATGATTGACAAAGTGAGACCCCTCATCACTTATTATGGCACGTGGGGTGCTAAAACGAGTGCAAATGTTCTTCTTCAGAAATTGATAGACTACCGCCGCATCGCTTGAGGCACATGCCATTGCCTCTACCCACTTGGATTCATAGTCGACGGCTAATAAAATATAGTGTTCGAGGGAGGGAATGTGATAACTTGTAGAAATACTGTTTTATTTATAATGTTTTATTTAGATATTACGGCTAAAAGAAAAAAAAGTTGTGTCGATAGTATAGAAATTGGCTAAGAAATGCGAAAATTATGAAATGTCGTAAATACACCCACTGACACCATTTCGATGGTAGAATATAATGTTTCAGTTTTGTTTTGCAGGAAATTATTCATCGCATGTGTTCATGGCTCAAAGACAAAATGAACAACGCATCTACGTCGCATTGCACCCATCAATCGAGAACGAAGAGATGATCGACGCAATGACGGCGTATTCGACAATCGATCAAGAGCTCTAGCGATCAATGCAATTCAACCGCATGCGGTAATAAAAAATAACACCGAATGCGGCGATAGATCGAAGATGTGAAGAGCAACACATTTGCGGAGGATTCTGACAAGTGTACAGCTTTTAGTTGGGCATTTCTGACGAATTGATTGCGTAACAGAAGGAATTTCCATTCCGCCATTTCAGGAACTACCATAACTATACAGTGGGGACCACAAATTCAAAGAGTCAAGGCCTCGCCTATAAATAGCTTCTTCACGCTGAAAGATATACAGATACAGATACTGGTACATACATATATACATAGAGACGTGCATATACTAATTCTGAGAGAGAGGCTGGTCTGAAGCGACTGTCCAGAGTAGATCTGGGAGAACCACGAGACAAGGCCGAGAGGTGTCTCCGAGCAGAAAACTGTTCCAATTCCCGTAGTTCACTAGAAGAAATTCGGCCTTTAATGTCGGTTGCCAACTGACATTAAAGGTAGTGTTATTAAAGGCCTTCAGTAACACCAATATTGCAGCCTTCAATGTCGGTTGCAACCGGCATTAAAGACCTTCAATGTCGGTTGCAATCGACATTGAAAGTCTCAATATTGAAAGCCTTGCAACCGACATTAAAGGTCTTTAGTGACTAAAGGTCTTTAATGTCGGTTGCAACCGACATTAAAGCCCTTTTTTTTTTTTTTAAATTCTTAATCGACATTGAAGCCTGAATCTATCCGTTTTTTTTTTAAATTCCGTTGCCGAATCAATTTTTTTGGTCAAATAAGTTAAAAATGATATTATATGTCTCGTGTTGGGTCAGGAAATGTCTGTTATTGTTTTATATTAAATAGTATAAAAAAAAAATTGCATGGCGAGCCCATCAATATGTGTCTTCTACCTATGAATTTATCCACAAACAAGAATCAATATTTCCAATTCATTACATATACTCATCAATATTTGTCTTCCACCTATGAATTTATCCACAAACAAGAATCACAATACCAAAACCAGACTTTCATAGAATACTTACACCAAAGCCATCATTTCTCTCATTCACAAATATCAAGTAGTACTGATTCCATGAATAAACAAGAATCACAATACCAGAATCACAATACCATGAATACAACTTCCAATAATAAACAGATCATGTCTTCCACCTATGAATTTATCCACAAATAAGAATCACAATACCAGAATCAGACTTTCATAGAATACTTACACCAAGCCAACCAGAACCAGACTTTCATAGAATACTTACACCAAGCCATCATTTCTCTCATTCACAAATATCTAGTACTAGTTTCATGAATAAACCAGAATCACAATACCATAAATACAGCTTTCAATGATAAACAAATCATGTCTTCCACCTATGAATTTATCCACACACAAGAATCACAATACCATAACCAGAATTTCATAGAATACTTACACCAAAGCCATCATTTCTCTCATTCACAAATATAAAGTAATAATAATTCCATGAATAAACAAGAATCACAATACCAAAATACAACTTCCAATAATAAACAGATCACGTCTTCCAACTATGAATTTATCCACAAATTAATTCTAAGCTAGCATTTACATTCTATTGAGACAAAAAAACAAGAATTACATCCTTATACAAATCGGCCAACAAAACTTGCCCATTGGGTCCGAATTACGTCGATCTCTCCTTGCGTATATGCATATTTTGTATTGAACTACAAAAAGGAAAAAAAAAAAGAAGATAAACTCAACATAAGTTTACGTTCATTTATTAAATTAAAGCTAGCACTATATAAAAAATAAATAATTTATGTACGAGGCTAGTAATGGGAGTAGTAGGATTATGCACTATTTCGTGTATATACTTTTGCACATAGTACCCGCATCCTACAGAATCTAATTGATGAGGGCACTGCATATAAAGTTGAAAACAATTGTTAAATTGTTATAAAGAAGTCGAATGAACATAAATTGTTAAAAAATGAATACAAATTTATCTTTATAGGTTTCCATTTTGGAGAAGACCGATAGTGTTGGAGATCGTGCTTGGCTTGCCATGTTTTCAATCCACTAAATAGTTTAAAAACATTAGTTAAACATAAATACTTCAATTAAGAGCTAAGAAAGTTCAATTACACTTACATATTTACAACTCCATGAAAATCCTCTTGAACCTTGCTTTGAAGAGAATCCAAAACATAAACACAATTTTCTTGTAGATTGATTACAATCAATATCCAATGATAACTATAATAAGCAACAATTTCGAAATATTAGTACATGTATAATGCAAATTAGCCGCAACGTAAACACAATTTACTTACCCTATGTTATATGGAATGAGGACTATTTGGTCTAAATTAGCCAATTCTAGTTGATTGGCTAAATTTCTGGATCGGATATCTTGAGACTTCACGTGTGGTGATATTCTTGCTTGATCAATTATAAAAAAATTCTTCGTAATATCATGACCACATTCATCCCAAAGATACCTAAACAAAGTAAAAGTTATTATTTATCAACATGAAACAAAGTATACATGAGTGAATTTAGATGAGTAATACTTACGCAATGTACGTCAAAATACACATGTAGCCTATTTCAACCATATTACACGACCTAAGTAAATAAATTTGTCTCTTCCAAATATATGCTCGTCCAAAGAGATACAGATCATGTCTACATCGTTCATGTTATGCATGGCATGTCCGTTCAATAATTTGATAATACCATTAGCGTTAGCATATTTGGAGGACTGGCTGAAGCTCTTAATTGGTGAATGATCCTACCATAACCAAAGTTACAAAAATTTAAAGTAGGAAAAATAATAAATAACCAAACCCATAAACTGAAAAGGAAACATACTTTTTTCTCGTCACCCATAACTACAAGTTCATGAGGCCATTTTACGAAGTTGCCCATTGCTTGCTTTAAGAACTCTATTTTACCCTTCACAGGAATTGGTATAGGCAAATCTTCTCCAATAGCAATGTCAATAAGAACTTTAACAGTTAAGCATTACACATCATCATCAAATGTTGTGGCTACTGCAACAATATTATCTATAGTTCCTATAGCCAAGTGGCATGGTGTCCCCTTAACAAATTTAAAAGAACTTATGTCATGCATGGTTAAGCACGTACAATATGATTAAAATTTAAAAGTCACAACAATCTTCTTTAGACATCTTCTTAGTATCTTCTTCTTTGGACATCTTCTCAATATCTTCTTCAGATGCACTTAGTGCAACACTTCCAACAGATGATTTGGACTGATGAGATTATTTGCTATGAGTTCTTCCTCTTGACATTTTACCATGTTGAACAATTTTTTTACTAGAGCCTCCTTCAGTTTCTTGGCTCATAGAGGACTTTGGTCTTACTAATTTGAAATATTGAGAATGGGAAACAAAATCACCCATTCCTCTAACATGTCCCCAATGTTCTTCCGTACCGAATGCTTCGATGAGAACATCTTCACCTTCATGAACTTCAACCAATTTATCCTATAAAACATATTATAATTTTCACACAATATCTATATCATCTTAAACTTATATATATGTCATCTTAAATTTTGCATAATATATACTTACAATCTGATTGGCACATTCTCGAGTAACTTCATCAAAGTATTCATTATTCTTTCCTTTTCTTGCTTCTTTCCATAAAGTCGCCTGATAAGAAGGTTCATTCGATAGGTTCAACATGAACATACATATTTAATTAGCATAAACATATTAGAATAAAATATTTAATTTAAGTTGAATAACTCACTAATTCTTGGCCAAGATTCGCATAGCCCTTTCGAGAAATGTGGTGATTATATACACATTTCGCACGTCTTTCTTTTTGAACACTACTGATTTTTTGTACAACAAATCTAGCTGAAGTTACCTATCAAAAGAATGATAATGTTGACATGTAATTTATTGTGAATGACTTACCTCCCATTCTTCACTCGATCATTCGTTGACGAACGATGTCCAATGATCTTGCTCTATATGAGAATATTGTTGCGGTGGAAATTGTAAGATCGAAGGTTCATTCTTAAATGGAAGTATGAACTTTTGAGTCAACGTTGTCTTGAAAGTCCGAAACTTCCTAGAGGCAGACATTCGTATACAATGTTTGGACTTAGAGTCCACATTGAACGACATCTGCACAATGAAAAAAGTAGTTAAACAATAAACTAATAAACTACTATGCACATGAATTAAAAGTTTAGAAAACATACTGCTACACAATAAAAAAGTTTGTCTTTTAAATGATTTGGAACTTTTTTCCAAGAATCATACGTTAAAGGAATTTTTTGTCGAACACAAACTCCTATATAACTCTGCATCTTCTTTGCTCCAGATCCAACCGGTTGTCCATGTACATTACAATTGATGGTCAACCGTTGCCCAGATGTCCTTATTTGTGCCAACTTAGACATTGTAGTTGGGCCACGTGGTATACTTATTCTACTATATTTTTGTGGGATCATATTTCTATCATCCTCACTGCTACTTGTTGAAGTTTCCATGTCAATTTGCAAAAAAAAAAAAAATTTACTCATACAAAAAACATATAATCTTAATATTTAAATACATATAACCATAGTAAATGACATACCATGTTTAATACATTAATTATCAACCCATCGACCCTCACAGTCATGTCTAATGTATGTGGATGTTGTATCATCAATCTCAGTAAATGTATCAACATTGGGCATTCTTTGCATACCTCCATAACCACACTCTTGTTAGCATATCTCCTATTTCATCTTCATAAAAATCATCCTCAATTGTTCGTTGTGGAGATGTTAAAACAATTGACCAACTTGAATTTGCGGTCTTTTACATAGAACACTTGTTTTGCTTGAGAGGCTAAAATAAATGGGTCTGATTTATGTCCAATACGATTGAGGTCCACAATAGTAAACCCAAACTCGTCTGTTTTGACTCTAGTTCTATTCTCAACCCAATTACATTTGAATAAAATAAATGATAATCCATGATAGTCAAGCTCAAATCTTGGAATTGGAGGGAAATACCACATGACTTTTGCTGGGATATTCTTAGCCTTTTCGTTTAATTTTTTTTGAAGCTTCCATCTTGACGTACCACAAATGGGGCATACATTTGCATTAGAGAGTTCTTTTCTAAACAAGCAACAATCATTTCTACATGCATGAATCTTCTCATACTTCATTCCAAGAGTACCCAACATCTTTTTTGCTTCATAAGTAGAAGTTGGAATTTCATTAGGACTAGGTAATATGTCATGAATTAATTCCAACAACTTAGTGAAACTCTTATCGCTCCATCCAAATTTAGCTTTTAAATTATATAACTTTACCAATGTAGATATTTTGGAAAAAGTTTTACAATTTGGGTACAATGGTTTCTTCACATCATCTAATAATTCTTCAAAATTATCGGATTTTCCACTAAAATAGTTATTGTATGCAGCCTCAAACATTCCAATTGTGTCATCAACATCTACATCATCCTCATCAACTTCGTCTCTTTCACTAGTAGACATATTTTCATTGTTTCCTCTTAATCGGTAATGATTCACCATGCAAAATCCATGTCTGATAACTTTGATCTATACCATTAAAAAATAAGTGTTCTCTTAGTTTGTTCACATCTAGAGTCTTTGCATTAACACACTTCAAACATGGACAACTCATGACATTCAGTATATTTGAATGTTGTAGACCATTTTTAATAAACACCTCGACCC
>NW_028326999.1:0-48347 GCF_027475165.1 Benincasa hispida
ACCAAACGTAAGCAAGCTAAGAACCATACCTGAGGTGACTGGAAAACCTCTTTCATTAATCTTTTCATTGGGACGAACTGGGTGGACGTCCACCTTAGGATATGTGGTACCATATCCGAGCTCAACTTCTTACAGACCCATCTTGATAGCATTAGGATAGTCTCTTACAACCACACCCTATTTAATTAAGGATGCGTTAAGTAAGTATGCATAATATCTATCTACCTACCAAGAATCAATCCAAATAGGGATAAGTGTCGTAACAAGAAAGTATGTGTGAATCCAGTAAGAATGTATCTCACTTTATATCCTTGTTCATCATAGACATCATCTTTTAATATTCAATCTTGTCAACCAATGCATTTTGGAGACTTTTTAAAGTTCTATCGAACCAAATGCTTCTCCAGTCTACTTCATTGAAAGCGCTTAGGTCCTCAATAGCCGTAAACAATGTGTGTCCAATTTCGTGTTAACCCGATCCTTCCCCACCATTGCTACCTCAACATAGTAGACAACAGACACCTTCACTGCATTTTCATCAGTCTCAGACTCCAACTTAACATGCTCCACTTCCATATTAGTTTGGCATATTATTTGTCTCGTAGATAACCATTGTCGATATCAAACTGGATAACATCACTACTAGAGGGAGATGGCCATAAGCAAGTGATTAGCATAAAATCCTCTTTAGTAAAGGTCAAAACCTTCCCATCTACGAGGAAACTAATGACACCTGTCCGATCATCAACTACCTCTCTTTGCAGTATGTAATGTACAAGAGGACTATTGAACATCAAATCTAAGTTAAACAAATGCCCGAATATTGTGTTTCCTCTAAACATGTCCAACTGGGTTAACCAAAGCTTATCCTTCATCATCTTGTTAGCATGTCTAATGCGTGACAGATTGGTAATCTGTGCAGGGAAGTGATCCTCTTCTTTATATTTCAAAATCGTGCCATTTATTATCTATAATACATAAAACAAAACAGAATAAAATTTTTAGGTTTATTCAACCCTAATGAAATAGGAATTTATAGGTAAACTGTTGTGCCCTAGAATATGTACACATATTTTTTAGCATCAACCTAAGACCATTCCCATCTTCCCCATCCCTTTGAAACCAACATGACGAGTTACAAATAGAAAATACTCATTATTGTTATTTTTTTTCAACATACCAGATCATGTAAATTCAAAAAATTAGAACAATAGTAATCAAAAGAGAGATTCATGACTAACGTACTTTTGGGGGTAAATACAGGTGCAAACTATGGAAAGAAGAAGAAAAATATTTAAAGAGCGCAAGGTACTTAGTCCAGAATGGTCGAAATTGGTGAAACGACGTTGGATTGAAGTTTAAGCTCTTTTAATTTACAAATCGCGATTAGACTTATAATCAGGCGAGTGCTCTACAAAAGCCTTCGTGTTTCAATGGGCTTCCCTGACCCGAGGGATTGAGATAAAATTTCCTGAAAAATGACGCGTCACGATGGGCTTGGAACTCGATTCACGGCTAAGCAAATATCGAGCTGACAGGTTCATCACTATCACGATATTCATTAAACCCAAATTGGCGTAAATAAACATTTCCTATCATGTTTGTGTTACAAAATTAGGTAAGGGATTAGTGAAAATGATCAGACAGGAAGGATCAACGCTAGTGCGAACATATTTTGTAACGTTGGATTGGGCTAGTGCGAACATATTTTGAAAATGATCACATAGTTTAAATCTTCATCGCGTTTTGTTCATCAAGTCGGGCTAGGGATAGGAAAACTTCACGAGGCTGGGAGGCCAATCATGATCGTGATGCGTTTATATGTTATGAATAGGGATGTGACGTAAATAAAAGGTTATAATTTATAAATTTTCGAGGAGGTTCACAAAACTAAAACGCACTCAAGGATAGGTCATCCATACAAAAACCTTGAGTTTCTCTAACAATCAAACACAACAATTTCAATTACAGAAACAAAATATCTAGAGTATTAGGTAGTCTCTCAAAAACAAAAAAAATACACCAAATTACCAAAATAACAAGGTAGAGAGAAGAAAAGAGATACAACGACAGTATTTAACGAATGAAGGAGGAGATGAACGTACCTTGGAACAACAGAATCCACAAAAAGTAGGGCAAGAATCATGAATAGAGAACTTAGAAAGTCTCTAAGGGGCGTTTGGGTAAGTGTTATCATCAAAATATAATAACCATCGCTTGCTACAGTAAAAACTATTTCAAAACCTTCAATTAGCGTCAACGCTATTTCAAAACTCCCATTTGCTATAATGTTTACTATTTACTACGATTTTTACTATTTTACATTCATCATTTTTTCATTATTTGTTACAATGTTTATTATTTCCTTCTCAAAGTTTACACCTCAAACACATACTATTATGACCCAAACTAAAATAATCTATACCCAAAACACAAACTATCATAACCCAACTATAATAACCTAGGATTATAATAACTAACTTATCACCACAAATGCCCCTTAAGGGGCCGTTTGGATTGAGGTTTTCTCAATGCTCAGAAATAAAGGATGTTTGGGAATTATATGTCTCGAAATAAAATTACTGGGAATCAAGGATGACTATGTTTGGTTGTCATGGAAAAACAATGTATGGGAATAGTATGTGTGAGAAATATATGTGGGAATTAAAAAAAAAAAATTAAGATTGTCTCTATCAAGCATTTGTTGAAATGCTTTGAATCTGTTTGTTGGCACTTCGAACAACCAAGTACGGGGGTATCGCTTAAATTATCTACACGATCGCTGAGTAACAAAATGCTATACGACCACCTATCCAATGCTATACGATTGCCTATCAAATGCTATACGATTGCTTACCAAATGCTACACGATCGCTGAGGTCGGCTACACGAGTAACAAAATGCTATACGATCGCCTACCTAATGCTATACGATCACTTACCAAATGCTACACAATCGCTGAGCTTGGCTACATGATCGCTGAGCTCTGCTACACGATCGTTGAGTAACAAAATGTTATATGACCGCCTACCCAATGCTTACGATCGCCTACCTAATGCTATACGAACATAATATAGGAAAGTCTTCCCTCTCGGTCGAGCTGCTTTGCTCATTCTCCTATACCTGGCTACTTCTCGCGATCGCTTACCAAATGCTACACGATCTCTTATCAAATGTTACACGATCGCCTACCCAATGCTATACGATCACCTACCAAATACTATACGATCGCTTACCAAATACTACACCATCGCTTACCAAATGCTACACGGTCGCTGAGTAACAAAATGTTATACGATCGCCTACTAAATGCTATACGATCGCCTACCAAATGCTATACGATCGCCTACCAAAATCTATACGATCGCTTACCAAATGCTACACGATCGTTGAGTAACAAAATGTTATACGATTTCACGATTGGAAGGAAGAAAAATCGTGGTAGGAAGCGGAAGAAGAAATAAAAATCCACACTTCTCAATGGGTATGCAATTCCTTCATTTGTGTGGGGTAAAAGATACCCAGGACTTGCCTTTTCCAAAGTAAATAAACAAATCCTAACCAAACATGAGCCTTGTAAACCCATTCACATTCCCACCCTCTTTTCCCTCCAACCAACGACCCCTAAAAGTGTTCGACGAGAGAGTTTGGGAAGTGGAGGCTGGGTGAAAACAATGACCATTTCCGTAGGGTTATTAGGAGGAGAGTGAAAAGTGGAATTCTTTTAACCAAAAACAAAAACTTAAGTAAAATAAACAAAATAAAATATCTCTACTTACAACATGTTTACATTCTATTGATTATTTATTAATTTCTAAAATTTGATAATTTAATGTCAATTATTAATTTATTTTCAATCATTTGCTTGAACTTTTAATAATTTAGTCTCTGAATTTTAGTTGGAAATGTTTTAATCTTTGTATTATTAAATTTGTAATAATTTAGCTCTTGAACTTTAATGAGTAAAAATTGAGTTCTTGAACTTTACAATTTGTATTGACTCAGTCCTTATTGAAAAAGATATTATTAAGATTTAATAAAAAAATTTATACATGTAAACCGATAACTTTTTTTATAAAATATAAAAATTAAGTCGTTACTTAATAGAGGTTGAAACATATTTCGAAGAGATTTTTTATGACAAGAACTAAATTGTTCTTTGTTAAAGTTTAGGGATTAAATTGTTATAAATCTGAAAGTATATATGGACTAAAATCTTAATCAGTTAAGTTCAATGACTAAATTGTTACTTTATTGAAAGTCTAGGGACCAAAAGCTTTTTTTTTTTTTTTTTTAACTTTTTTTAATTTCTGTACTTTTCTACTTCAAATATTTGCAACATTTTTTTAAAGGTTGCAATAGAATTAAGTTATTGCAACAGTGTCACGAATCTTGCAACATAATCGTTGTAATACACTTTTTTTTGTAGCATTTAACAAGAGTATTGTAAATTAATCGTTGCAATAGACATAATTTGCAACAAATTTGTAAAATATACCTAAAAATTGTTGTAATTGTACATAGCTTTGCAACCATTTTTTAAATTGCTGCAAAAAATCGCTACATTAGATGGTTTTACAACAGTTTGTTTATATGTTGCTAGAAACCGTTGCAATCTTATGAAGTCTTGTTGTAGTGTTTTGTTGTAGTGTTTGGTCTAAATCGCTACAAAATATCTGTTTTTAAACCGTTGCAATTTATGGTTTTTAAATCGCTACAAAATATCTGTTTTGTTGTAGTGTTTGGTCTAAACTCACGTGCATCCTCACACCATAACATATGATGACTTTGGATGAAAATAATTGATATTTTCCCAATTTTCTAAGGACTCGCTTGAATTGATTTAAGAAAAAAATGTTTTTAAAAAAATTCATTTTAATTTAAATATTTTTTATAAAACTAATTAAAATACACTTGAAAAACTATTTTCAGTAATTGTCAATATTAAAATACACTTGAAAAACTATTTTCAGTAGTTGTCAATATTAAAATACATTTGAGTGGTTGCCAAACACTCAAATATCTTATCAAAGACTTATTTTTTACATTAGACACTTGAAAATGTATTTCAAACACACTATAATTAATAAATTTTTTTCAATCAGGAGTAAAATTGCTGACACTAGGGGCAAAATTGTATTTTCAGTATGTGGATTTTCCACTTAAAAATTGAAAAAGTAAGAGGTTAGAAAAATTAGTTTCTAAAAGATATTTGTTTTGTTAAAAATAGCAATTTCCCTATCATAGTTACTAATATGCTCATTGCAAAAGTCACATATAATATTATGTTATCTAAATCGATTATTCAGTTATGGTCTCGGATTTAAATGGATACAAGTAGGTTAAGAATTACCTTTTTGATTTTTATATTTTTAACAATTTAGTCATATATAATGATTTAGTCTAATTCTTTAATTTTATTAATAATTTAGTTCCAATTAAAACCTCAATAATTTATATAGTGAAAATTATTTTAAGATATAATAGAATTTCTTATTAAAGTTGATTGATAAACTAATTAGGAACCAAATAGTTTATGAGATACCAAATCAAAATTGTTGAATAATAAAAATCGACATTTAATTTTATGCGGTAGGGATGAAATTATTACAAATTTGAAAGTTAATAAATGATTACATACTAAAATAGGAGGATTAAATTGCTACTATAGTTATCTTCCAAGACGTTTATTCTCTTGCTCGCTCTTGCCAGGTATGAACTCAAACAAAAACTATACTCCAAATCAATAATGTAGTTGTCATTGCATGTTGTTTCCAAGAATTACAACTCTTCTTGAATTTCTATGTATAAGTATTTAGAACATTTGTTTGCTGTGTGGTATATTTTACGTAAGCAGTTTATAAAATGCTACTGAAGAACTCATTGCAGATAAACTGTTTGATAAAATGACAATGAGAAAGGTCAGTTTTCAGAAGTTGTCGTACATAAATTAGACTATTTTGAATCAGGAACATATTGAGTTTGTGAACTAATTTAGGCAAAAATGGTACAATTACAAGCATTAACCATCCCGAGCCGAAAAAGGAGTAGATGTCATTGTCATGAAAACTGTTTATTCTGTTGCTGGTGAGCAATGAAGAGGGTATTGAGTTGAAAGGAAAATATCAAGACCATGTGTATAGGTATCTTTTTCTCAAAGGATTTGAAATTCTACATAGGTAAAGCAGAGAAATTTCCTAGTCTTCTGATAATGTGTAAAGTAATACTTAGTTTAAGCAGCTAACTACAGTTTGTGTAGTATGATATGAACTCCATGTTGAGGCTTCATTGATGAGGAGGTGGTGGGAGCATGTGTATATGATGGCGAAAGCTCAAATGAGAAGCGTTGTAGGATAATTGATAATGCCATTTTTGCTTCAATCATGGCAAAGTTTAGTCCTATGCATATTCTAGGACCCCAGCCAAATGGTACATAAGCACTTGGATTATTGGTTGCTTTGGAAACTCCCTCAGAAAATCTTTCTGGTTTAAATTCATATGCATCTTCTCCCCATAACTCAGGATCACAATGGATAAGAACAATTGGTAAGCCCACCATCACTCCTGCTGGTAAAATCAAATTTCCAAGTCTTGTTTCTTTTTTAACAAGACGCTCAAACATACTCACAGGTGTATACAACCTGAGAACCTCGTTCAAGATCATAGTTACCTGTGCCGTTGCAAAAGTTACTTGTCATAGCAAACACACAAATTTTTAGGGCATACATCCCCTCAAAAGTCACATGTTAAAGTGTCACTCCTTGCCAACATTTCTAGCTAAGAACATCGATATAGAAATGAGATACAAATATGACATGACACTCATACAGAGACATGTCACTTTTTTATGGACAAGGACACGACAAGGACGCATTAATTCAAAATCATCGAATGTACGTATTTATATGCTTAAAAAGTTAGTATGATGTATTTTGCTATCAAAATTTATTATTTTTATCATATGTATTTGGTATATTCAACAAGTGTTTGATACATATTTCACAAATATTGGATTTATTTAGCATTGTAGGACTAGTTTCTAACACATCTACTGGACTACCAAGTGTTTGATATATGTCAAAGCGACCAAGTGTCTGGCACACAGACACATTAGCCATGATTAAAGTGTTCGTACTTCTTAGATGTCAAGTCTATCAAATAGCCTTTATTCTATTAACTTACATAGTCCAAATTAAAGGCTAAGTTTGATTGAGATTAAGGTTAGAAGCCATTCTATAATATTTATACCTCCAAAACGTTCTCATGTGATTGCTTTATATCAGAAGATGGCATTTAAATTTCACATATGAGATAAGATTAAAATGAGAAAAATAGACAAGTGGAAAGTAAATGCTCGAGAATTGAACACTCACAACTTTTAGTCGACTTAAACCATCATAATCTGGTTTCTTGTTGCCAAAAATATCAAAGACCTCTGCTCTTGCTCGCTCTTGCCATTCTGGATATGAACTCAACATTACCATCGTCCAAACTAGTAATGTAGCTGTAGTTTCTTGGCCAACAGCATAGAAAAGTTTGCATTCAACAATAATATCTTCTATGCTCATTCCAATGTCTTTATTGTTTCCATGTTGTTTGATTTCCTTCAAATTGGATTCCATGAGAATGCTTAGTAGGTCAGTTTTCATAGCTTCACCTGCCTTCATAGACTTTTCCCTTTCATTTATAATACCCAAGATCAAAGTTGCTATCTCTTTACTTATCTCTTTCATTTTATTGTTTGATTTTGTGGGTAGAAATCTGCACAAAATTAATCATGATCTGAAATCTTTCACATTAGATGTATCATAATGTTGTAGATGGATTAAGGTTTTACCTCCATCCTGGAATATATATCCCTAAGGTAGATTGAATCAATAAGCCAAATAGTTCAGTTTGAAGCTCGAAGATCCTTTTTCCTTTCTCATAGCTACTCCCAAATGCAGTTCGAGAGATCACATCAGCCGCCATATTTTGTAGATAAGGCATTACATCTAACTCACAAGATCCCTCTCCAGAGACCATGCTTTCCCACTTGCTAACCATCTCGTTACAACTGTGATAAATTGCTGGTACCATAACCTATAGAAGTGTATGTATGAGATCTTGAAATTATTGATCTCGTTTGATAATGTTTCTATTTCCTATTTTCTACTTCTTGTTTCGTAGGAACTTGAAACAACAATATGTTTGGTAAGTATTTTTGTTTCTTGTTTCTTGAAAAAAGAAACATAAATAATTATCAAACAAGAACAAGAAATATAAATAGCCATTTGTTTGATTTGATTTCTTTGTTTTGGAAAGAGAAAACAGAAACTTTATCAAATGGGCTCTTAGTAACTTGAATAATTAGTTACTCATTTGCCTACGAGTACCTATAGAGTTGGAAAGGATCTGAGTTCAAAATGAACTTGTAAATCAATTGAAGTTTGTGAGTTTGGTTGTCATAATCAAAACTAAATAATCTAGACTTGTTTGGCAGTAATTTAGTTTTGGTTTTTAAAAACCGTGCTTGTATTCATACAATATCTTTACTATAGTTTTCATTTAATTCATAGCCAAATCCTAAAATCAAGAACAAGTTTTTAACTACTTTTCTTAGTTTCCAAAGCTTGAATTTTGAAGACATCTCTAAAAAGTAGATAACATAAGAAAGAAACTCATAAGTAAAAGTAGCATTTATAATTTGTTATCCCTATAAAAGAACAAATAGTTATCGAACGTCACCCTGATGAAATGCTGTTTTTATCTTCTGTAAATAAGCATGTGCTTCATCCTAATAAAGCAACATTCATTATACATATATGATTCCAAGTATTCATGTTGGTTATAAGATTATGATAGAATATTAGCCTTATTATTTATTTGTGGAAGTTTTTGAATTAGTTTAGAAGTGAAATGGAGAGAATGATACCTTAAGCTTTTCTAAATGAAATGCAGGGTTGATTATCTTTCTGTGTTTGACCCATTTTGGTCCTTCATGACTGAAAAGTCCATCTGCAGCCAATCTGATAAGGGGATACAAAGTTGGCTTTTGGAAATCATTGATCAATGAGAACACAATTTTAAGTTGTTCAGGGTCCATGATGTGCACTCTTGGTATGGGGCCAAGCCACATGAATGAATTCTTGCCTGCACTCCATCAAACACGTGCATTTTTCAGAAAATTTACAATGAATTGATAAATCATTCAACAGGAGCATTGCACTTTCACAGGGAATAGAACTATGAATAAGAAAGACTTTAAGTAAAATATTATGTATTTTCTGCTGGTAAGTTATAAAGTGGCTAACTTCAGCATAGAGGTGTCCATGTAGGATATGGACGGGGATGACATTCTTTATTCTTACTAAATTTCTCATTTAATTTTCTTTTTTGTAGGAATTAGGATGGAAAATCTCCGTAGAAATTTTTGAGGATCGAGTTCTCCGAAGGAAATTATTGCTGATTTAGTTTCTTTAAAAAAATGAATTAAATTATGTATTAAGAAGGTTTTTAATTAAATATTTAATTCTCCACTAAGGATTCTCATTTACATGGTCAAGAAAAAATATTACTCCTCTTAAAATGAAACAAAATAAAATGTAACAGGAAGCTATTTAATCATCCATACATACGTCGATTTAATTATCTGTATATATTAAATAATATTAATGATAAAAGTATATGGAGCAAGTAGTGGAAATACATTCTCCATTCCGTCTTCATTTAGCTCGCGAAATTTTTTTTTTCCCCACTCCCTATCCAAATAAGGATTCCTTAACCTTATTATACATGGATCCCCATGGGTTGGACTAATCAAGATATATATTTTCGACTAAGGGGTAAAAGCGAGATTCAAATTTTTAATTATTTGGATGAAAAAAAAAATCTAGAATGTCATAGTTTAAAGTATTTCCTTCACTGCTGATGGTCTAACAATTATTAACATAGATGTTTGATTTATTTAGTTGCAAAACATGTCACTTTTGTTAGGGAACATCAAATTTAAGGGGTGTAATTGTAATTAAATCACATTAGAAAGTATATTATGTACAAAACATATAAACTTCCAAGTGATCAAAGTGTTAGAAAAAAAATGGTAATTTTTATTTTATGGTTTAACAAACTCTATGGATAAAAAGAAAAAATTAAATAGATAAAGTTTTTCAAAAAAGAAAATTCATATGGGTCCTAAAATCTAGTTTTAACTGTTTGAGGTATACTCACAATAACATTGAACTAAAGGGAATATTTTGCACACAAAACATGCCTAATTGTTGGATAAACATTGGTTTTTAGTTTTTGCAAATTATAACTATTTTCTTACAACTTCTTTATCCTAACTTTCATCTTTCCTAATTATCAAATTTCAAAAACAACACATTTTTAAAAGGAATAATTGCGAATATAACAATTAAGCCGAATTATTTGCTGATATATATGACAATGCAAAAAAGTTGCAAATATAGTAAATTTAGATTCAACTCTTAAAGTTTATAAGAGATAGACCATATCACAAATAGAAGTTTATCACGGATAGATTTTATTATATTTGTAATTCTGTAATACTGTTGTTGTACGCTTGATTATTAGTCCATCTTTTAAACTTGTTAAAAGTGCTCATTTACCTTTTTATAAAACTTGACTTGGTTTTTTAAAATACTATAAAAAATAACCTATTTAGTAACGGTTTTATTTTTAAAATTTATACTAATATTTTCCCCTAAATTTCATACTATAAACTCTTAAATTTTTGGTTAAATTTTAGGAAAAGACACAAAAATTTTAAAACTACTTTTTATTTTCAAATTTTGATTTGAATTTTTAAAATATTAATGTGACGTAGACATCAAAATGGAAAAAGTTAAAAGGTTTGAGTAAAGCAATAATCTCAATTTTTAAGACGCTACAAAATTATTATTCTACATAATTTATTTAGGATAAATTGTAAAAACCACCTCTAAAGTATGTGATAATTGTAATTACACCTTCAAACTTTCAATTGAAAAATTAGGTTCTAAACTTCTACAAGTTTCAAAATCGAACCCTCGATCATACAATAATTGTAGAAATCGAACCTATAAATGTTAAAAATTGAACCTTCAAACTTATACAAATGTTACCATTCATACAATTATATAAGTTTGATGTTCTAATTTGATCTAATTTTAAAACTTACCACTATATTTTAGAGTCGGTTTTTGTAATTTGCCCACTTAGTGTAAATGAAAAAGAAAGAAAAAGGAAAAGGAAGATTGAGATAAAGATGATGGTACCATAATTCTGAATAGTATGATAAACAGCAGGAATGACACGTGGAGCGATATGATTGGAGAAGTTCATGGGCTTGGAGATGGCCTGCTCTCTCATGGCGGCTATGTCCTTCAAGTCGCCGTGAAGAATCCGGTAAGAATTTCCGGCGAAACCTTGCCGTCTTAAAAGCTTCTCTAATTTCTTCGGCCTTAACCAAATCCAGTCCAGTAATCTCCATCCCGATAATAATAATATCGGAATTATTAGCCAAATTGAAATCGTAGCTGCAACAAGCGACATCTTTGTAAAACTGTTTATTGAATAAATTTTCAATGGCTATGAGTTTTAACTTTTCTATGCTATTTATAACCCCATGAACTTTGAAATTCATATCACCATATATTGGAAAAAAAAACATAATTTAATAATTATAAAATTAAGAATACTATTTTTTAAATGAAATATGTTTCAGAAATGGGTCCAACCGTGCTACCCAAGACAAGGTAATATTATTGAGTTTGATTTATTTATTTATTTATTTATTTTTGGGACAAATATCAATTTATATGTTTGAACTTTGGGATAATATCAATTTAAACCTCAAACTAATTATTATATCAATTAAAACCCTAAACTTTCATAAGTATATGAATTTAAACCTTGGGTTTTTATAAGTATATTAATTTAAACCCTAAATTTTTATTAGTGTATCCAAATAAAACATAATGATGGGTTTATATTGATACACTTACGAAAGTTTAAAACTTAAATTGATATAATCATTAATTGAGGTTTAAATTGATAAAAATTATCAGTTTAGAATCTAAATTGATATAACTTCCAAAGTTCAGGATATAAATTGATATTTTTCTATTTTTTTTAAAATAAAATTTTAATTTTATAGCTCAAGAGTTTTGATTTGATCGAACAACATTTTTTTATCTAATTTTCCAATGGTAAAATACTGTGCAATCAGCGATGATTCTCTCTTTTAGAAAAATAAATTGAAAAATAATAAGAGGTTAAATTACAAATTTGGTCTATGCTTAAAAAAAAAAAAGTTAGAATTTAGAAAATTTATTTTGGTATTGTAATTAAAGTGTGGGGTAAGAAAATCGAACCTTAAATCTTGAAGTTAATAATATAAGCACTATATCAATTGAGCTACGCTCTTGTTGGCTGATATAATCGTCTTTGTGTGGTAATTAATAAACATCATCGTCTCTTTAATCTTAATGAGGAATATTATTAATTTGTTAATTTAACTTATATATTACTTTAATATTCAAGTAATCATAGAGACCAATTTAAAGATATGTCTTTAATAATGGAGTTAGGTTCAAATTGGACATTAATAATATTTAATTTTAAATGTTTATTGACATATTAAGATATTAAAAATTTTAATTCTAACTGAACTAAAAAAGTATATAATAAAACAATATAGAAGTAACAAAAGTTCAAATTTCACACCTAAAATAAGAGTCGATTTTCAAGAGTAATTGAATATAAACATTTTAACTTACATATTCTATACTTTGAATTTATGATTTTCACTCATTTCTTTTAGGTTAAATCACAAGTTTAGTTTATGAATTTTTAAGTTTGTTTATTTAGTTTCTCTAGTTTAAAAAGTGTCAATAGATTCTTAAACTTTCAACTAGGCCCAATAAGTGAGTTCCAAAAATTCCAATTTTGTGCCCAATTGATATTTGACATATTCAATATTTTTTTAAAAAAAAAATAAATGAGACCTACTAGACACTAGTTCGAAAGTTTAGAGTCATATTATATATTATACATAGAAAATGAAATCCAAAAATAGAAAAGACATGATAGACAATTGATAAGTCGATACTTTGATTATAATTTCAAGGAGAATCAAGAACTCAATTTTATATCAAATATATCAGTTAATTTGTTTTTTTTTTTTTAAATACGTCGAAGATTTATGAGACAAAATTTTTTCTCTCAATAATTTTAAAGTTAGAGAAAAAGGACCTTTATATCACATAAATCTTTGAAGTTTATAATTTAACCTTTCTTTTATCAAAGAAAAGGAAAAAGAGAAGAAAAAGGAAAAAAGTTGATAAGGTGGAAACATCTAAGTTGGATTATCATCACATTAGGGATGTGATTGTAAATTTCGATGACTTTTCTTCCCTTTTTTCTCTCTCTTTCTCTCTCTAAAAAAAGTTTTTTTGTGTGGTCTTTTTCTTTTCCATGTGCTTTGAAGAAAAAATATCTTCAAACATCACATCAGCTTGGAAATTTCAATTTATCTATCAATCATTAAAAAAAAAGGATAAATTTTAATTTGTATCCCTAAACTTTAGAGATGATATTAATTTAAATTTCAAATTAACAACTGTATCATACATCCTGAATTTTTGGGTTGTATCAATTTAAACCTTGAATTTTGAGAATTGTATCAATTTGAACCTCAAACTAATAATTGTATCAATTTAAACCCTAAAATTTCATAAGTATATCGATTTAAATCCTAAACTTTCATAATTGTATTAATTTACAATTTTCTTCAGATTTAGTTTGAAAAATATCATGCAAAACATTTTTTTTTTTCCAATCAAACTTATGTAAGTTTAGAGATTTGATTGATAAAATTACAAGTCTTACACTATGTTTATCCAAATGACACATAATGAAGGGTTTAAATTGATATATTTATGAAAGTTTAAGGTTTAAATTGATACAACTCACAAAGTTCAAGGTTTAAATTGATACCATTATTAATTTAGGGTTTAAATTGATATAGCCCTCAAAGTTTAGGAGTACAAATCGATATTTCCTGAAAAAAAATCACATACAAAATTCAATTAATAAAACAGGTAATGTTTGATTAAAAATGAGCATAATTCAATTAATATAAGATACACGCTCTAATCATTAAATCAGAGGTTTGAAATCCCCGAACAAAATTGTTGTACTAAAAAAAACTAAAAATATCTCGAGCCAATAATGGGAATATTCAAACTCAATTACAAAACTTTAGGGTCATTTTTAAAAAAACAAAAAATCAAACCCCGTACCAAAATATGTCCCAAACTAAATATTATTTAATGTAACGATAAAAATTAAATATTCAAAATAGTCTCATTCAATCCTAATAACCTGATGAGGAATTGTATTAGGGTGTTAGATGGGTAATAAGGAGGGTTGGTGAATGAATTAGGATTTGAGTGTGATCTCAAAATTAGGAAGATCTAAATATCTCGAAAACTTAATTTATATTGTAGTTCCGTTATCCTTTAAATTTTACTATAGTTGGGTCCTACATAACCTTAAAGCTAATTACAACTATAGTACTAAATTTTTGTCGAAATGTCATATGTCCAACGATATTTCCACATGTCCATAGATTCCACATTGACATTAGAGGTAAATTAATATTTTCATTATATCGTAAAAAAACCCATGAAACACAAAAAATAATCATCAAAATGCCACTAATATAAATATAATATAAATCATAGACATATTAACTTATTTACAAATCAGTAAATATTTATATGCTAAATTAAATTTGCTTTTTTTGTTTTTATAATTTTTTTAAAAATATATATAGAAATCGATATTTCCATCGAAATTTTCATAAAAATTAAGACCATGATAGCCTCATCGACATTTTAAACTTTGGTTATAAGTTTTTTTTTCTCTTTTTCTTTTAGTTAAAAACTAAACTAAGGAACAATTATTATTAATTTTCATTCTTAGAAAAGATTTAAATGAGGAAATTAATTACTAAATATATTGGTTAGAAGCTCACAAAAATAGGTTACTTGAACTCCAAGATATTCTAGATTATTGTTCTATATTTTGGTTGAAATAAATGGACTTAGATATTTTTTCATTATACTTGACCTCCAAGAAAATTTCAACTAAGAAGTCATATAATTCACGTTTCTCTTCTTTTATTTTCTTTGTCTTCACATGAGAACATGAATTCAGCCGTTGGAAGATGTGACACTCAAATTATGTACATATATATAAGTGTTGATTATGGTAGGGATAGTAGAGAGGTTATTCCCTTAAATGCTGATTATGAGGCTTGAACAAGGGATCCCGCCCTCTCATTTGGCATGAGAGGGACTTGGTTTTGTGATTGGATCACAAAACAATTGTTTATTAGGGGATAAGTGGGGACTTAAGGAACTAATTTCGGGGATAAAACAGATATTTGACCTAACTGTTATTATAAACAACCTGTGAAGGGTTAACTTACTAATCATGGTTATATCGAGTAGATATAATATATCTCCAGTAAGGAGAGTTCAACTATGGGCTTTAGTGGAGTGACTCATTAGTTAATGGATGGGGATTAGATCGGTCTTATGAGTTTAGCCGATTAATCTCGGATCGTTGGAGCCCATGATCTGTAGGTCCATGACGTCCCCTTACTAGCTCGAAAATGGACTAGCTCTAGAGTAGCGTGATATATTAGTTTGAAACATTCAAATTAGAATCAAACGAAATTGAAAAAAATTATATTTAAATATGATTTAAATATATGAAGATGAATTTGTGTAAAAAAAATTAATTTAATATTGGATATTAAATTAATTAGAATTATTTAAATTGTTTAAACAATTATTTATTAATTTATTAGAAATTAATTTATGAAATTAATTTGTAAAAATAATAAATTTTGATTTTAGAAATAAAATATGATTTTAAAATCAAAATAGATTTTGAAAATTGAAAAATTACACAAAACTTAAAAAATGGGCTTTTCAAGTTCATCTTCAACTTGCTCACAAGGAACCCATCACCTCTTCTTTTGTTTACTCTAAGCATGAGCTGCATCCCATGCAGCACATCTCTTTGCATGATAGTCCTGCAATATATTAAAGAGATTGGAGTGAAGAAAGGAAGGAGGAATCGACTGAATTTTTGTTGAAAAATTCGGATGAAGAAGGTGTTCTTCAATGGGTTGGTTCAGTGAGTTTTCTCCATATTCCCTTTGATTCCAACTTATTTTGAGTCCCACAACTCAATCTAGAGCATCAAGAGGATAGTAGGGAAGATCTTGTGGTGGTCTACACAAGGATTCAGAGGATTTTACAGCTGCAAATGGAGATTTTGTTGGTTCGGCCAAGGTATGTTCATGAAACCCATTAAACTCTGTTTTTAGCATGTTTCTTTTCAACCAAAATTAATGAATTAGAATGCTTATGGATCCTATTCCCTTCCATTACGTGATGGTGTCGATTAGAGTTGAATTAGAATGTAGTTTATTTGGAGTCATTAGAGTTGGAATTAAGCTGTAATTCGAAGAAACAAGCAAAGAGGCCAAGTTGCAGATTCCAGACGATCAGCCTCTGTTCATATCGTCGTTGAGCTTCAGTAGCTAAACGATCTTTTAGCTTCATACATTAGACGATATGAAGGAAAAGCTAAACGATCGTGTAGCTTCGGATGTTAATCGTTTAGGTGTTGTGTGCTAGACGATCGTCTACCTCAAGAGCTAAACGATGCGTTATTTTGCTATGTGATGGCACTACACGATCATGTAGCTTCGGGTGAGAGCTAAGCGATGAGGCGAAGAGCTATGTGATAGCGTTGATCGATCGCTTACACGATCGTTTAACTTTGATCAGGAGCTAATCATGCGGCGAGGAGCTATGCGATGGCGTTGAGCGATCACTTACACGATCATTTACTTTTGATCGGGAGCTAAGCGATACGGCGAAAAGCTATGCGATGGCGCTGAGCGATCGCTTACACGATCGTTTACCTTTGATCTGGAGCTAAGTGATGTGGCGAAGAGCTATGCGATGGCGCTGAGTGATCGCTTACATTATTATTTTGCTTACCTCAAGTGTCTTGTGTATGTATATGGGTTTTCCCTAAACAGTTTCAGCCTTTTAAGAAAGAAATGTAAATCAATGAAATTTTCTTTTTTTCCCAGAATTTTCAATGAATCAAACTATCTTTTATACACAGTTGAAAGCAAAAAAAATAAATAAAATAAATAAACAATAGGCAAAAATTAAGATGTTGAGATGCTGATTTTGGGAGGAAAACTAATAATTAAGACTTCGTTTGGTAACCATTCTGTTTTTTGTTTTTTTTTTTTTAAATTAAGTCTATTTCATCTACATTTTTTATAATAATTTGCATCTTTCTTAAGTACAATAGATGAATTCTTAGCTAAAGTCTAAAAATAAAAATAACTTTTTGAAAGCTACTTTTTTTATTTCTCAAAATTTGGCTTGGTTTTTTAAACTAAAAGTAGATAACAAATGAAGAAATTTGGAGGTGGGAGTAGTGTCAATAGGCTTAATTTTAAAAAACATAAACAAAACACAAAGTGATTACCAAACGAGACCTAAACAATTTGTCAGTAATTATTGATTGTTGACCATTATTTATTGTCACTAAAAGTCCAATTAGATTTTTTTGGCTAATGGATAAATTAATCTTGCACAATTAATAATTAATTTAATCAACTAATAAATTACAAGGCTTTAGGGCACAAGTCCCAACAATGACATGTATGACCCTTTTACTACGTCATACTCTTCCAATGCTGAGAAGTCACCAGAGTTTTGAAGCTCATTGGAGGACGACTCTAAATCCTTTGAAGAATTCCTCAAGTTGAGGAAAACTGTCATAGAGCAGGCACTGATGACAATCTCTGACTCCACTTCATCCAATCCTGACTGTGCCCCGTTGTCTTCTTCTAATGAAACATCGATTGAGGAGGAACATTCGGGGTCCGAGTCTAATTCAACTACGTACTTCAGTGAACGATCCCATGCGTGCCTCACCAGAAGTTATAGTCATTTCATCAGGCTCTGATGAATTCGACTATGGGGTACCAAGTGTCGAATTTGACTCTCCCGCCGATCTGTTGACTCCATTATCTGACTCTCCGACACCGATTACAACCATCGACTTCGACAAATGACTCTAACTTCTACTATACCGACATCGACAGTTATTTCGATCTTCCTTACTGAAGACTATTCGAACAAATTTTTTCTTCTGATTTTATGTTTTAGGTTGGTTCATGTAATCGTCTAATGTGGGGAATGGTTTAGATGCTCTTTTTTTTTCCTTTTTTTTTTCTTGGTTCATGATCATGTTAATATACTGCTTTATCTGAATACATATTAGTAATATGTTAGTGTTGTTACTAAAATTTTCCCTTCTTTATGTTAATATTTGTATTTCTCAGTGATGAATGCTAATGATCGGACGGGTATCAACAAAAAATATGGTGTGAGTCTATATATGACGACCAATATAGGTAAGGATTATAAAGAAAAAGTACAACATCAAAAAAAACCCTTAAACCCTAGTCACCAAATAAATGTATCCGCCCATAATTGAACAACGTATTGTCATTTAAACAAAGACATTTTAACTTGCACCTATCAGGATCGGTGTCCTAAATCTCTCTTGTATTCTCGTAGTTTGTAAACTTTATATAAACAAATTGTTGTTAATAAAATAATTATTATTTTATGAGCATACGCTCAATCTAATAAACAAAGATCTTAGGTTATTTTATGTAATTTAAACATGTATGCAGAGACGTCCAAGTGGATCATGTTTAAATGATAACCTAAATAGTCTGTAGTAGATGGATAAGGCTAGATACCTTATCCTGGTGGCATTATGGATATAGCCCGCTTTGTAGACGTTACAAGTATTGTAAAGTGCCACAAATGATCTGGTCCTGATCATTCATGTGGAGACATGTGGGCGGTGGTATCCTATACAAAGAATCTGTATAAGACCAGGTCATGAACTGATTAGTTTAATTATATAACGCCGTTAATAATAGAGACTTACATTTTACTAGGATGACCATAGGTGTATGACTTGAATCTTGAGTGAGTTGTGAATTCTTGCCTATGAAAGCAGTCCTTTGATTTGCATGGGTGAGAGTGGACAGATCACCAACTCAATATGCTTACAATATTTGGGATTCGTATGATTAGGGAGCTGGGAACACAACTACATAAGACAAAATTCACTCATTCTTTGATGTCAGGGTAAGTAGATAAATTGCTCTCTTAAGGGCTGATTCTGAGGCTCGAACAATATGGTCATACCCTCTCTTGGCCTGAGAGAGATTTGGTCATAGTTGGACTATGACTTATTGTTCATTAGAGGGATAAGTGGTACTTAAGGAGTTAGATGTAACTATAGGGGCAAAATGATAATTTTGGCTCAGTTATACTTACAAGAAATTTGTGAAGGGTCATCGTATTGTTGACTGGTTATATCCTATGGACAAAGAAATATATCTGTAGTGTGAAGAGTGCAGCTATCGATTTTTAGTGAAGTGATCGACAGTTAATGGATGTTGGGTAATTTAATTAAAGAGTTTAATTCATTATCCAAGTACCATTAAAGCTTTAATGTACAGGTCCATAAGGTCCCCTCTGTAGCTCAACATGAATTATTGAGAACTAATTTTGGATTAATTTGAATTATTCAAATTAATTGAGGGAATTAATTATATATGGTATAATTAATTAAATTAATTATGTGTAATATAATATAATGTATTTGATACGTTATAATATAACGTTTATTTGAGAGGAAATAAATATTTGAATATGATTTAAATATTAATTATGTGGATGAGATTCATATAATTAAATTTAGTATAAATGTGGTTTATATTATATATCATGCATTATTAAGAGAAATTAAAACTATAAGTTATATTGTATTTGATACAATATAAAAACTATAGATTATGTGTTATATTTGTTATAACATCTAGTTATATACATCTAATAAGTTAGTTATTATATGTATATATGTATATATTTAAATATATTAAATTTAATTTAATTTTTGAATTAAATTAAATTAAGAAAGTTATGAAAATAACTCCCTCCCTATTTTTTCTCTCTAACCATCATGTGAAACGTGAGAGAGAAAATTTAGTTTTTTGACGATATCTTCATCTTCTTTACAGAGGGTGTCAGTGAAAGATCCTTCTAGTAATTCCCAAGAACACAGAGAAGAAAAATTAGTTTTCTTCTTCCTCTCAAATTCTCCCCCTCTTCCCAAAATTCAGAGCACACAACACTTGAATTCTCATCCTTAAAGAGAATACATGAGATTCATTTATCATGGTGATCATTTAGGATTTCAATTTTGGAGATCGAGTTCCAGATGGAGAATTTGTGACTAGAGAAGAAATTTCGTGAAGATTATTGGGTTCAAGGGTAAGTGCTATTTCTTCCCTAATCCCTTCAAAACATGTTGTATTTTATTGTATAATGCATAATTTTCTATTCTTTAAATTGGGATTCTGTGAAAAAAAAAATTGAGAACGATTCTCTTCCGCTGTTAAACTTCATCGTTCCTTCAGTGTAAAGTTCTGCATATCTGTCGTGGTCACATCATACTCCATGAATTTAGCACAATAGTAACCATAGATGAGCCCTCTGGTTTACCGTTTCAAGTTTGTCAACCTAGAGATTACCCAATTATGCTTTTATTGAGTAGATCGACCGTAATTTAGACCACATACGACAACTAGAGATGGCAACCCTTCTAACAAGGCATGTGTAGCACTTGCTAACTCGATGTCATCAATGTATAGTGGCATGCAGTAAAAAATATATACCCTACCCCTTCCGATCTCGATGCGTGCCAAGATCCAATGATCCTTGATGTCGATGGGCCTATACACATATGTGACCTCGTTCCATGCAAGGGCATATCCCTTCACTTTCCCAAGAATGCGACCAAGAAATGTTTGATCTTTACTGCCCCGCCAGTCCAATATTCTCGCTATGCCTCTCGACGCAGCTGCCTTGGTTAGACCATCTACTGCAAAAAAAAAAAAAAACTTTTGTATGAATGGAAGAAAATATTTACGGATGCTAATATAGTAATGCAATCAAATGATATTAAATCATGTCATACCATAAAAGCTATGTCAATGATCGTGAAGTTGTGTTTACAAAGGTTGCATCTTGATTACAGCTAACGGTTCATGAACATCAACAAATATCCTGAAAAAAACGTTGCGTCTTGATTACAGCTAACGGTTCATGAACATCAACAAATATCCTGAAAAAAACGTCAATCTAACGTCAACATAAAACATACGTGTTCCATATTAAGTATTACAGTAAAAAAGCCACTAATATTACCTTCGAATTTACCCACTCTTGGCGTGAAAATTTTTGGAAAAAAACGTTTGGGCAGCTGCTATGCAGGATGTGTCATACTTCGTTATTTGTCCATGAGTTATATACGTGAGCAAGCTTCTTAGGTATTGGAAATTCAAGATCATAGACTGCCAAATTCTGATCGGGTATCTCAAGACATGTAAAACCAAATGCTTTGCCCTTGTTTCTAGTGACTACGTCGGGGTGTATACTTCTGAATCGCTTTTCGCTTACGTTGTTGGGTTGTGGATTTGATGGGAACATTCATTGTTGTCTGATTTTTGACAATTGTACTTATTTCCACCGTAACGATAGGCCTCGTCACTTCGGGTAGAGGTGTAAGCAAAAGTCGATCAAATTGCTCAACCCGTCCATATTGGCCGAACCTTCGGTTTGTGTAGATATGAAATTGATGCCAACTTGTTCGGCTTCGATTTTCCAAGTGGGTACGTTGTTTAAGACCAAGTCGACTGTTTGGCCATGAAAATATGTCTTTCACTTCCTTATCTTCATCCTTTTGGCATCCCCGTTTCTAAGGTTTATTGTTTCTTCTCCACCAATTTCTTTAAGTTCCATGAGGGAAAGAACTCTTCACTTCAAGAGTATTGAAGATAATAGAAAGAGAAAAAAAATAAGGAAAAAGAATAGATAAACCACAAAAATGAATGACATAGGAAAGGAAAGGGTTTGATGGCTTAGTTGCCTAGAATGATAAAAAGTTTAAAATAAGTTACACTCTTCACGGAAAGCCCACAAGACCATTCAAGCCGCCTCAACTCTTCCAATTCCACATTTCAACATATCATACACTCTCCCATTTTTCTAATAAGTAAAAAAGGAAAATAAATAATTTTTCTTTTCAAAGTCTATCGCTGAGAGCCTGAGATAGTTTTAGTGAGACTTGATGCGAAACTCATATCTAACCTGACACAGAATTGAAAAAATGGTGAACTACTTAAACCAATTTTTCATTGATCGATTCAATGTGGTTACCCCATAATGCCCGATTTAGTGTAGTTTTGCATCTTCCTTTCAAATTCTAAGCGGTTGAGCTTTGATTTTTTCTATAAATCAAGTCAAATTGAGCTGCTTGCACCCCTAATTTCGGGGACAGGTTCATCCAATATTGTAATCACGTCAACATTCTTCATGGGTCCGATCATTGCTTCGATATTGTGATTTTCGTCTTTATCGGCTTCAACCACCTCTATTACCAGCTCACGATTCAGTTGGTCATCCATTCCATCCTTTCCCATGTGATTAACTTCGTCAACTATGTAGCCTGAAACGCTAAGAAGCCGTTATTCCCCTTCGCCGTGGGCACCCATACTGCATTCATCACCCTTATGGACAATAATGTGTCTTACATCTGCTTCACGTGCGCCTTCAATATCCACTTGTATTTCATTGAGATGAAACATAGCTGTACTTTGATCGATACAAGTGTTGATCGATTGGAACTCGGACCCTTCACTTCGCACAAGATTTCGTACATCGATATTAGGTACATGATGTACCTATGGATCGGTGTGTATTACAAATTTTAATTCGAAAAACATGGTACACTTTACATTTCGAATAGATAATGGAAAATGAAAAAATAACAATACCTTACTCAACTCTCGAATTATTGACATCACATTAGCAAGTTTCAACTTCACTGCAGATAAATCAGCGTCTAATCTCTCAACGTGTTCTTTAAATCCAGAGAGCTCTTGTACGATCGCATTGTACTGGTACAATGGAATGTTTACACCTTCATCTTGATTCTTGTACAATGTTCATTTCCCCAACGTCATCGTCTTGGTATCCACCGACGTCCATGAATCCACCAAGATTCTCATCTAAAAAATCCTGGATGTCAGCATCACTCGTATCTCGATGGAGAAGTAAGTTAGCAACAACATCGTGTACGAGTCTATCGCTCACTGTTGCCTCCCAGAAACTACGTTTCGAAACAGATTCATATAGGGACACTACTACCTCCAACTACAACACATGTATCAGTAAATGAACAATCCTAACCAAACGTAAGCAAGCTAAGAACCATACCTGAGGTGACTGGAAAACCTCTTTCATTAATCTTTTCATTGGGACGGACTGGGTGGACGTCCACCTTAGGATACGTGGTACCATATCCGAGCTCAACTTCTTTCAAACCCATCTTGATAGCATTAGGATAGTCTCTTACAACCACACCCTATTTAATTAAGGATGCGTTAAGTAAGTATGCATAATATCTATCTACCTACCAAGAATCAATCCAAATAGGGATAAGTGTCGTACCAGGAAAGCATGTGTGAATCCAGTAAGAATGTATCTCACTTTATATCCTTGTTCATCATAGACATCATCTTGTAATATTCATCTTGTCAACCAATGCATTTTGGAGACTTTTTAAAGTTCTATCGAACCAAATGCTTCTCCAGTCTACTTCATTGAAAGCGCTTAGGTCCTCAATGGCCGTAAACAATGTGTGTCCAATTTCGTGTTAACCCGATCCTTCCCCACCATTGCTACCTCAACATAGTAGACAACAGACACCTTCACTGCATTTTCATCAGTCTCAGACTCCAACTTAACATGCTCCACTTCCATATTAGTTTAGCATATTATTTGTCTCGTAGATAACCATTGTCGATATCAAACTGGATAACATCACTACTAGAGGGAGATAGCCATAAGCAAGTGATTAGCATAAAATCCTCTTTAGTAAAAGTCAAAACCTTCCCATCTACGAGGAAACTAATGACACCTGTCCGATCATCAACTACCTCTCTTTGCAGTATTTAATGTACAAGAGGACTATTGAACATCAAATCTAAGTTAAACAAATGCCCGAATATTGAGTTTCCTCTAAACATGTCCAACTGGGTTAACCAAAGCTTATCCTTCATCACCTTGTTAGCATGTCTAATGCATGACAGATTGGTAATCTGTGCAGGGAAGTGATCCTCTTCTTTATATTTCAAAATCGTGCCATTTATTATCTATAATACATAAAACAAAACAGAATAAAATTTTTTAGGTTTATTCAACCCTAATGAAATAGGAATTTATAGGTAAACTATTGTGCCCTAGAATATGTACACATATTTTTTAGCATCAACCTAAGACCATTCTCATCTTCCCCATCCCTTTGAAACCAACATGACGAGTTACAAATAGAAAATACTCATTATTGTTATTTTTTTTCAACATACCAGATCATGTAAATTCAAAAAATTAGAACAATAGTAATCAAAAGAGAGATTCATAACTAACGTACTTTTGGGGGTAAATACAGGTGCAAACTATGGAAAGAAGAACAAAAATATTTAAAAAGCGCAAGGTACTTAGTCCAGAATAGTCGAAATTGGTGAAACGGCGTTGGATTGAAGTTTAAGCTCTTTTAATTTACAAATCGCGATTAGACTTATAATCAGGCGAGTGCTGTACAAAAGCCTTCGTGTTTCAATGGGCTTCCCTGACCCGAGGGATTGAGATAAAATTTCCTGAAAAATGACGCGTCACGATAGACTTGGAACTCAATTCACGGCTAAGCAAATATCGAGCTGACAGGTTCATCACTATCGCGATATTCATTAAACCCCAATTGGCGTAAATAAACATTTCCTATCTTGTTTGTATTACAAAATTAGGTAAGGGATTAGTGAAAATGATCAGACAGGAAGGATCAACGCTAGTGCGAACATATTTTGTAACGTTGGATTGGGCTAGTGCGAACATATTTTGAAAATGATCACATAGTTTAAATCTTCATCGCGTTTTGTTCATCAAGTCGGGCTAGGGATAGGAAAACTTCATGAGGCTGAGAGGCCAATCACGATCGTGATGCGTTTATATGTTATGAATAGGGATGTGACGTAAATAAAAGGTTATAATTTATAAATTTTCGAGGAGGTTCACAAAACTAAAACGCACTCAAGGATAGGTCATCCGTACAAAAACCTTGAGTTTCTCTAACAATCAAACACAATAATTTCAATTACAGAAACAAAATATCTAGAGTATTAGGAGTCTATCTAGTCTCTCCAAAACAAAAAAAATACACCAAATTACCAAAATAACAAGGTAGAGAGAAGAAAAGAGATACAACGACAGTATTTAACGAATGAAGGAGGAGATGAACGTACCTTGGAACAACAAAATCCACAAGAAGAAGGGCAAGAATCATGAATAGAGAACTTAAAAAGTCTCTAAGGGGCGTTTGGGCAAGTGTTATCATCAAAATATAATAACCATCCCTTGCTACAGTAAAAACTATTTCAAAACCTTCAATTAGCGTCAACACTATTTCAAAACTCCCATTTGCTATAATGTTTACTATTTACTACGATTTTTACTATTTTACATTCATCATTTTTTCATTATTTGTTACAATGTTTATTATTTCCTTCTCAAACTAAAATAGTTTACACCTCAAACACATACTATTATGACCCAAACTAAAATAATCTATACCCAAAACATAAACTATCATAACCCAACTATAATAACCTAGGATTATAATAACTAACTTATTACCACAAATGCCCCTTAAGGGGCCGTTTGGATTTAGGTTTTCTCAATGCCCAGAAATAAAGGATGTCTGGGAATTATATGTCTCGAAATAAAATTACTGGGAATCAAGGATGACTATGTTTGGTTGTCATGGAAAAACAATGTATGGGAATAGTATGTGTGAGAAATATATGTGGGAATTAAAAAAAAAAAAATTAAGATTGTCTCTATCAAACATTTGTTGAAATGCTTTGAATCTGTTTGTTGGCACTTCGAACAACCAAGTACAGGGGTATCGCTTAAATTATCTACACGATCGCTGAGTAACAAAATGCTATACGACCACCTATCCAATGCTATACGATTGCCTATCAAATGCTATACGATTGCTTACCAAATGCTACACGATCGCTGAGGTCGGCTACACGAGTAACAAAATGCTATACGATCGCCTACCTAATGCTATACGATCACTTACCAAATGCTACACAATCGCTGAGCTTGGCTACATGATCGCTGAGCTCTGCTACACGATCGTTGAGTAACAAAATGTTATATGACCGCCTACCCAATGCTATACGATCGCCTACCTAATGCTATACGAACATAATATAGGAAAGTCTTCCCTCTCGGTCGAGCTGCTTTGCTCATTCTCCTATACCTGGCTACTTCTCGCGATCGCTTACCAAATGCTACACGATCTCTTATCAAATGTTACACGATCGCCTACCCAATGCTATACGATCACCTACCAAATACTATACGATCGCTTACCAAATACTACACCATCGCTTACCAAATGCTACACGGTCGCTGAGTAACAAAATGTTATACGATCGCCTACTAAATGCTATACGATCGCCTACCAAATGCTATACGATCGCCTACCAAAATCTATACGATCGCTTACCAAATGCTACACGATCGTTGAGTAACAAAATGTTATACGATTTCACGATTGGAAGGAAGAAAAATCGTGGTAGGAAGCGGAAGAAGAAATAAAAATCCACACTTCTCAATGGGTATGCAATTCCTTCATTTGTGTGGGGTAAAAGATACCCAGGACTTGCCTTTTCCAAAGTAAATAAACAAATCCTAACCAAACATGAGCCTTGTAAACCCATTCACATTCCCACCCTCTTTTCCCTCCAACCAACGACCCCTAAAAGTGTTCGACGAGAGAGTTTGGGAAGTGGAGGCTGGGTGAAAACAATGACCATTTCCGTAGGGTTATTAGGAGGAGAGTGAAAAGTGGAATTCTTTTAACCAAAAACAAAAACTTAAGTAAAATAAACAAAATAAAATATCTCTACTTACAACATGTTTACATTCTATTGATTATTTATTAATTTCTAAAATTTGATAATTTAATGTCAATTATTAATTTATTTTCAATCATTTGCTTGAACTTTTAATAATTTAGTCTCTGAATTTTAGTTGGAAATGTTTTAATCTTTGTATTATTAAATTTGTAATAATTTAGCTCTTGAACTTTAATGAGTAAAAATTGAGTTCTTGAACTTTACAATTTGTATTGACTCAGTCCTTATTGAAAAAGATATTATTAAGATTTAATAAAAAAATTTATACATGTAAACCGATAACTTTTTTTATAAAATATAAAAATTAAGTCGTTACTTAATAGAGGTTGAAACATATTTCGAAGAGATTTTTTATGACAAGAACTAAATTGTTCTTTGTTAAAGTTTAGGGATTAAATTGTTATAAATCTGAAAGTATATATGGACTAAAATCTTAATCAGTTAAGTTCAATGACTAAATTGTTACTTTATTGAAAGTCTAGGGACCAAAAGCTTTTTTTTTTTTTTTTTTAACTTTTTTTAATTTCTGTACTTTTCTACTTCAAATATTTGCAACATTTTTTTAAAGGTTGCAATAGAATTAAGTTATTGCAACAGTGTCACGAATCTTGCAACATAATCGTTGTAATACACTTTTTTTTGTAGCATTTAACAAGAGTATTGTAAATTAATCGTTGCAATAGACATAATTTGCAACAAATTTGTAAAATATACCTAAAAATTGTTGTAATTGTACATAGCTTTGCAACCATTTTTTAAATTGCTGCAAAAAATCGCTACATTAGATGGTTTTACAACAGTTTGTTTATATGTTGCTAGAAACCGTTGCAATCTTATGAAGTCTTGTTGTAGTGTTTTGTTGTAGTGTTTGGTCTAAATCGCTACAAAATATCTGTTTTTAAACCGTTGCAATTTATGGTTTTTAAATCGCTACAAAATATCTGTTTTGTTGTAGTGTTTGGTCTAAACTCACGTGCATCCTCACACCATAACATATGATGACTTTGGATGAAAATAATTGATATTTTCCCAATTTTCTAAGGACTCGTTTGAATTGATTTAAGAAAAAAATGTTTTTAAAAAAATTCATTTTAATTTAAATATTTTTTATAAAACTAATTAAAATACACTTGAAAAACTATTTTCAGTAATTGTCAATATTAAAATACACTTGAAAAACTATTTTCAGTAGTTGTCAATATTAAAATACATTTGAGTGGTTGCCAAACACTCAAATATCTTATCAAAGACTTATTTTTTACATTAGACACTTGAAAATGTATTTCAAACACACTATAATTAATAAATTTTTTTCAATCAGGAGTAAAATTGCTGACACTAGGGGCAAAATTGTATTTTCAGTATGTGGATTTTCCACTTAAAAATTGAAAAAGTAAGAGGTTAGAAAAATTAGTTTCTAAAAGATATTTGTTTTGTTAAAAATAGCAATTTCCCTATCATAGTTACTAATATGCTCATTGCAAAAGTCACATATAATATTATGTTATCTAAATCGATTATTCAGTTATGGTCTCGGATTTAAATGGATACAAGTAGGTTAAGAATTACCTTTTTGATTTTTATATTTTTAACAATTTAGTCATATATAATGATTTAGTCTAATTCTTTAATTTTATTAATAATTTAGTTCCAATTAAAACCTCAATAATTTATATAGTGAAAATTATTTTAAGATATAATAGAATTTCTTATTAAAGTTGATTGATAAACTAATTAGGAACCAAATAGTTTATGAGATACCAAATCAAAATTGTTGAATAATAAAAATCGACATTTAATTTTATGCGGTAGGGATGAAATTATTACAAATTTGAAAGTTAATAAATGATTACATACTAAAATAGGAGGATTAAATTGCTACTATAGTTATCTTCCAAGACGTTTATTCTCTTGCTCGCTCTTGCCAGGTATGAACTCAAACAAAAACTATACTCCAAATCAATAATGTAGTTGTCATTGCATGTTGTTTCCAAGAATTACAACTCTTCTTGAATTTCTATGTATAAGTATTTAGAACATTTGTTTGCTGTGTGGTATATTTTACGTAAGCAGTTTATAAAATGCTACTGAAGAACTCATTGCAGATAAACTGTTTGATAAAATGACAATGAGAAAGGTCAGTTTTCAGAAGTTGTCGTACATAAATTAGACTATTTTGAATCAGGAACATATTGAGTTTGTGAACTAATTTAGGCAAAAATGGTACAATTACAAGCATTAACCATCCCGAGCCGAAAAAGGAGTAGATGTCATTGTCATGAAAACTGTTTATTCTGTTGCTGGTGAGCAATGAAGAGGGTATTGAGTTGAAAGGAAAATATCAAGACCATGTGTATAGGTATCTTTTTCTCAAAGGATTTGAAATTCTACATAGGTAAAGCAGAGAAATTTCCTAGTCTTCTGATAATGTGTAAAGTAATACTTAGTTTAAGCAGCTAACTACAGTTTGTGTAGTATGATATGAACTCCATGTTGAGGCTTCATTGATGAGGAGGTGGTGGGAGCATGTGTATATGATGGCGAAAGCTCAAATGAGAAGCGTTGTAGGATAATTGATAATGCCATTTTTGCTTCAATCATGGCAAAGTTTAGTCCTATGCATATTCTAGGACCCCAGCCAAATGGTACATAAGCACTTGGATTATTGGTTGCTTTGGAAACTCCCTCAGAAAATCTTTCTGGTTTAAATTCATATGCATCTTCTCCCCATAACTCAGGATCACAATGGATAAGAACAATTGGTAAGCCCACCATCACTCCTGCTGGTAAAATCAAATTTCCAAGTCTTGTTTCTTTTTTAACAAGACGCTCAAACATACTCACAGGTGTATACAACCTGAGAACCTCGTTCAAGATCATAGTTACCTGTGCCGTTGCAAAAGTTACTTGTCATAGCAAACACACAAATTTTTAGGGCATACATCCCCTCAAAAGTCACATGTTAAAGTGTCACTCCTTGCCAACATTTCTAGCTAAGAACATCGATATAGAAATGAGATACAAATATGACATGACACTCATACAGAGACATGTCACTTTTTTATGGACAAGGACACGACAAGGACGCATTAATTCAAAATCATCGAATGTACGTATTTATATGCTTAAAAAGTTAGTATGATGTATTTTGCTATCAAAATTTATTATTTTTATCATATGTATTTGGTATATTCAACAAGTGTTTGATACATATTTCACAAATATTGGATTTATTTAGCATTGTAGGACTAGTTTCTAACACATCTACTGGACTACCAAGTGTTTGATATATGTCAAAGTGTCCAAGTGTCTGGCACACAGACACATTAGCCAAGATTAAAGTGTTCGTACTTCTTAGATGTCAAGTCTATCAAATAGCCTTTATTCTATTAACTTACATAGTCCAAATTAAAGGCTAAGTTTGATTGAGACTAAGGTTAGAAGCCATTCTATAATATTTATACCTCCAAAACGTTCTCATGTGATTTCTTTATATCAGAAGATGGGCATTTAAATTTCACATATGAGATAAGATTAAAATGAGAAAAATAGACAAGTGGAAAGTAAATGCTCGAGAATTGAACACTCACCACTTTTAGTCGACTTAAACCATCATAATCTGGTTTCTTGTTGCCAAAAATATCAAAGACCTCTGCTCTTGCTCGCTCTTGCCATTCTGGGTATGAACTCAACATTACCATCGTCCAAACTAGTAATGTAGCTGTAGTTTCTTGGCCAACAGCATAGAAAAGTTTGCATTCAACAATAATATCTTCTATGCTCATTCCAATGTCTTTATTGTTTCCATGTTGTTTGATTTCCTTCAAATTGGATTCCATGAGAATGCTTAGTAGGTCAGTTTTTATAGCTTCACCTGCCTTCATAGACTTTTCCCTTTCATTTATAATACCCAAGATCAAAGTTGCTATCTCTTTACTTATCTCTTTCATTTTATTGTTTGATTTTGTGGGTAGAAATCTGCACAAAATTAATCATGATCTCAAATCTTTCACATTAGATGTATCATAATGTTGTAGATGGATTAAGGTTTTACCTCCATCCTGGAATATATATCCCTAAGGTAGATTGAATCAATAAGCCACCTAGTTTAGTTTGAAGCTCGAAGATCCTTTTTCCTTTCTCATAGCTACTCCCAAATGCAGTTCGAGAGATCACATCAGCCGCCATATTTTGTAGATAAGGCATTACATCTAACTCACAAGATCCCTCTCCAGAGATCATGCTTTCCCACTTGCTAACCATCTCGTTACAACTGTGATAAAATGCTGGTACCATAACCTATAGAAGTGTATGTATGAGATCTTGAAATTATTGATCTCGTTTGATAACGTTTCTATTTCCTATTTTCTACTTCTTGTTTCGTAGGAACTTGAAATAACAATATGTTTGGTAAGTATTTTTGTTTCTTGTTTCATGAAAAAAGAAACATAAATAATTATCAAACAAGAATAAGAAACATAAATAGCCATTTGTTTCATTTGATTTCTTTGTTTTGGAAAGAGAAAACAGAAATTTTATCAAATGGGCTCTTAGTAACTTGAATAATTAGTTACTCATTTGCCTACGAGTACCTATAGAGTTGGAAAGGATCTGAGTTCAAAATGAACTTGTAAATCAATTGAAGTTTGTCAGTTTGGTTGTCATAATCAAAACTAAATAATCTAGACTTGTTTGGCAGTAATTTAGTTTTGGTTTTTAAAAACCGTGCTTGTATCCATACAATATCTTTACTATAGTTTTCATTTAATTCATAGCCAAATCCTAAAATCAAGAACAAGTTTTTAACTACTTTTCTTAGTTTCCAAAGCTTGAATTTTGAAGACATCTCTAAAAAGTAGATAACATAAGAAAGAAACTCATAAGTAAAAGTAGCATTTATAATTTGTTATCCCTATAAAAGAACAAATAGTTATCCAACGTCACCCTGATGAAATGCTGTTTTTATCTTCTTTAAATAAGTATGTGCTTCATCCTAATAAAGTAATATTCATTATACATATATGATTCCAAGTATTCATGTTGGTCATAAGATTATGATAGAATATTAGCCTTATTATTTGTTTGTGGAAGTTTTTGAATTAGTTTAGAAGTGAAATGGAGAGAATGATACCTTAAGCTTTTCTAAATGAAATGCAGGGTTGATTATCTTTCTGTGTTTGACCCATTTTGGTCCTTCGTGACTTAAAAGTCCATCTGCAAGCAATCTGATAAGGGGATACAAAGTTGGCTTTTGGAAATCATTGATCAATGAGAACACAATTTTAAGTTGTTCAGGGTCCATGATGTGCACTCTTGGTATGGGGCCAAGCCACATGAATGAATTCTTGCCTGCACTCCATCAAACACGTGCATTTTTCAGAAAATTTACAATGAATTGATAAATCATTCAACAGGAGCATTGCACTTTCACAGGGAATAGAACTATGAATAAGAAAGACTTTAAGTAAAATATTATGTATTTTCTGCTGGTAAGTTATAAAGTGGCTAACTTCAGCATAGAGGTGTCCATGTAGGATATGGACGGGGATGACATTCTTTATTCTTACTAAATTTCTCATTTAATTTTCTTTTTTGTAGGAATTAGGATGGAAAATCTCCGTAGAAATTTTTGAGGATCGAGTTCTCCGAAGGAAATTATTGCTGATTTAGTTTCTTTAAAAAAATGAATTAAATTATGTATTAAGAAGGTTTTTAATTAAATATTTAATTCTCCACTAAGGATTCTCATTTACATGGTCAAGAAAAAATATTACTCCTCTTAAAATGAAACAAAATAAAATGTAACAGGAAGCTATTTAATCATCCATACATACGTCGATTTAATTATCTGTATATATTAAATAATATTAATGATAAAAGTATATGGAGCAAGTAGTGGAAATACATTCTCCATTCCGTCTTCATTTAGCTCGCGAAATTTTTTTTTTCCCCACTCCCTATCCAAATAAGGATTCCTTAACCTTATTATACATGGATCCCCATGGGTTGGACTAATCAAGATATATATTTTCGACTAAGGGGTAAAAGCGAGATTCAAATTTTTAATTATTTGGATGAAAAAAAAAATCTAGAATGTCATAGTTTAAAGTATTTCCTTCACTGCTGATGGTCTAACAATTATTAACATAGATGTTTGATTTATTTAGTTGCAAAACATGTCACTTTTGTTAGGGAACATCAAATTTAAGGGGTGTAATTGTAATTAAATCACATTAGAAAGTATATTATGTACAAAACATATAAACTTCCAAGTGATCAAAGTGTTAGAAAAAAAATGGTAATTTTTATTTTATGGTTTAACAAACTCTATGGATAAAAAGAAAAAATTAAATAGATAAAGTTTTTCAAAAAAGAAAATTCATATGGGTCCTAAAATCTAGTTTTAACTGTTTGAGGTATACTCACAATAACATTGAACTAAAGGGAATATTTTGCACACAAAACATGCCTAATTGTTGGATAAACATTGGTTTTTAGTTTTTGCAAATTATAACTATTTTCTTACAACTTCTTTATCCTAACTTTCATCTTTCCTAATTATCAAATTTCAAAAACAACACATTTTTAAAAGGAATAATTGCGAATATAACAATTAAGCCGAATTATTTGCTGATATATATGACAATGCAAAAAAGTTGCAAATATAGTAAATTTAGATTCAACTCTTAAAGTTTATAAGAGATAGACCATATCACAAATAGAAGTTTATCACGGATAGATTTTATTATATTTGTAATTCTGTAATACTGTTGTTGTACGCTTGATTATTAGTCCATCTTTTAAACTTGTTAAAAGTGCTCATTTACCTTTTTATAAAACTTGACTTGGTTTTTTAAAATACTATAAAAAATAACCTATTTAGTAACGGTTTTATTTTTAAAATTTATACTAATATTTTCCCCTAAATTTCATACTATAAACTCTTAAATTTTTGGTTAAATTTTAGGAAAAGACACAAAAATTTTAAAACTACTTTTTATTTTCAAATTTTGATTTGAATTTTTAAAATATTAATGTGACGTAGACATCAAAATGGAAAAAGTTAAAAGGTTTGAGTAAAACAATAATCTCAATTTTTAAGACGCTACAAAATTATTATTCTACATAATTTATTTAGGATAAATTGTAAAAACCACCTCTAAAGTATGTGATAATTGTAATTACACCTTCAAACTTTCAATTGAAAAATTAGGTTCTAAACTTCTACAAGTTTCAAAATCGAACCCTCGATCATACAATAATTGTAGAAATCGAACCTATAAATGTTAAAAATTGAACCTTCAAACTTATACAAATGTTACCATTCATACAATTATATAAGTTTGATGTTCTAATTTGATCTAATTTTAAAACTTACCACTATATTTTAGAGTCGGTTTTTGTAATTTGCCCACTTAGTGTAAATGAAAAAGAAAGAAAAAGGAAAAGGAAGATTGAGATAAAGATGGTACCATAATTCTGAATAGTATGATAAACAGCAGGAATGACACGTGGAGCGATATGATTGGAGAAGTTCATGGGCTTGGAGATGGCCTGCTCTCTCATGGCGGCTATGTCCTTCAAGTCGCCGTGAAGAATCCGGTAAGAATTTCCGGCGAAACCTTGCCGTCTTAAAAACTTCTCTAATTTCTTCGGCCTTAACCAAATCCAGTCCAGTAATCTCCATCCCGATAATAATAATATCGGAATTATTATCCAAATTGAAATCGTAGCTGCAACAAGCGACATCTTTGTAAAACTGTTTATTGAATAAATTTTCAATGGCTATGAGTTTTAACTTTTCTATGCTATTTATAACCCCACGAACTTTGAAATTCATATCACCATATATTGGAGAAAAAAAAAACATAATTTAATAATTATAAAATTAAGAATACTATTTTTTAAATGAAATATATTTCAGAAATGGGACCAACCGTGCTACCCGAGACAAGGTAATATTATTGAGTTTGATTTATTTATTTATTTATTTTTGGACAAATATCAATTTATATGTTTGGACTTTGAGATAATATCAATTTAAACCTTAAACTAATAATTGTATTGCTTTTTTTTATTTATAGAATTTCGTTAATTTTTATAAAATTTAAACTTACCCATTATCACAATTATATATATTTTTTTAATGGATTTTACACCAAAAGAAACCTTTTTTTATGTATACTAGTTAAAAAAAACTTTTTTAGAACATAAATTTTGAGGGTAAAATTTGATTAGTGAAAGCAATATTTTTCATTTATTTTAAATATTAAATATTTAATATGATTTTATGAAATCAACAAAGAAATAGTAAATAGAGTTGTATTTTTTTTATAGGTTAATTTACAACGTATATAAAAGGTAACCAAACTGTGCATATATAGTTTGCATCAATTTTATACTATCGAGGCTAAAGCAAATTCTCTCACCATAGGGGAAAAAATCAATATAAAATACTTTTGACCGAGTTGAAAATCTCTTTGTAACATAAATTGTATAGTGAAATATAAAATTTGAATAATTATATACTTCATTAAGTTTAAATTGTAAATTTTGGACATTAAATTTTAAAGTAAGAAAAGGGAAATGGAAATGAAAAAATAATTAAAAAGAAAAAGGTGCATTAATTAAATGAAAATACTTCTAGTTATGAAATAAAACGAAAAGTTATATGTTAACTTGTATAAACAAAAAATGGTATAATAAGATATATTATCTTAGAGTAATTATTGTGTGGTTTCTTCAAATGTGGATTGATTTATAGAGGGAAAAAAAGTATTTTATATGGGATTTTCAAAAATAGAAAAATAAGGGAAAACCATTTACACAAATTAACAAAATTTTAAAGTTTTTTGATAGAAACTGATAGAAGTTGATCACTAATAGATGCTGGTAGAAGTCTATCAATGTCTATCAATCAATGTATTTTTTTATTTTTTGCTATATGTATAAATAGTTTGACATTTTTTTTAATCTGTGAAAATTTTCCTATTTTATATAAAAATTATAGGCATTGACATTTACTAATAAATTAAATAAGTATTAAATTAACAAAAAAAAATATTAAACAAATTAAACATTCATCAATATAATTGATAATAAATATAATAAATGAGATTATGAAAAGAGGGAAAAAAAGAATAGTTGGTTGGAATTTTTAGATTAAGAATAAATTAAGAATAAAAAAATAATCTATATTTTACAAAAAGATTTCTCTAGAACTTCTATCCATATCTCTCTATCCTCTCTAAAAAAAATCTTTTATTTTATAAAAAAAATCTCCAAAACTTCTCTCCATATCTCCCTTACCTCTCCAAAAAAAATCTTTTAGAACTTTGATGTCATCGATAGAATCGATTTTGGTTTGAAGTTTCCAATTACGACAAAATTTGTCCAAAACTTTGTCCAAAACTTTGCACACTAATCATAGGTTAGTTCAACACTCTCTTTCTCTAAATACTTTTAGATATATTACTCTTCTCTTTATCATTCTTACTTTTCTCTTCATCAATATTATTTATTTATCCAATGTTGATGAAGTGAGGACAAAAGAAATAATGGTTGACAAGAAACAAGTGAACTCAAAAAACTATGTTCAATCTATTTCTCTATCAGACATTCAAACTTTAATCTCACTCAAATTTTTCCCTTTCAAATGAAAAAACATCTTTTTTTAAAAAAAAAAAATCTTAAATCACACTACTAACTTAGTCATAGATTACTATACCTCTCCATTAATGAAATGAGTTTTTGAATTTGTAGGGCCTCATCGTGTTCGTTCAATGTTTTCATACAAAAGATCAAAATTTTTAGTCCACACTATTTTTGGAAATGTTTCTATGATAGAGGAACTTTTTGTGGCATCCGATTAACATGAAAACTGGCAATAATTGGCTATGAGACTATCAATTTCTATTTTTGTAGATAGATTATCACAACATGAAAAAGTTGTGTTGTTTTGATTTGGAGTTGCATGGGAAGTTTTTTTTTCATGTATCTATTTTCTTTTTCTTCTTCATTTTTTTAATAAAGAGTACGTACAATCATGAAAAGCTATAGATGTGAGGGTAAAATAGTTTTACAAAAAAAAGTTAAGGGCAAAGAGGGAATTAAAAAATTCTCCCCTCTTAGCCCATTTTAATGTATTATAGATATAGATATAGATATATATTTTTCTCTCGAAAGTTTCTATACTTTCCATATTTATTTATTCCGTAGTTTTCAACTTACTAGCTCCTCAAAAAAGTAAAGTATATATATATTGAATGATTGATAAATTAGTTAGGGTCACGACAAATAATAAGTTATAAGCTACGAAGTCAAAATCATTAAATAATATAAATTAATATTTAATTTGGATAGAATTTTGTAAGATAGGAATTACATTGTTACAAATTTGAAAGCACGTAAACTAATTATTACATATTAAATTAAATGGACTAAATTGAAAGTACAAGAATGAAATAAATTAAAGCTTATGACCCGTTTGGTTCATGGGAACAAGATGTCAGAATAGAAAATGGTATTTTATCATGTTTGGTACACGTTTTCAATCGTGGGAATGAGAATATCTTATTAAAGACATTTCATATTTTCATTCATGGAGGTTTTTCGTAACCATCCAAACACATGGGTCTTCTCCATTTACAGTGGTTTTCTCTCTCTCTTACTTTTTATCTATTCATTTTATTTGTTTTACTTATTTCTTGATATTGTTTAATTTATTTAATTTTTATAAATATGTTTAAATTAAATTTATAATTGACATATATAATTAATTTTATTAATAATAGTACTAGTATAATAATTTATTATGTTATTATGAATTAATATGAAAAACTATAATCTTTTTAAATATACACACATATATATATATATATATATATATATGAATAACCATAATTATATTTCCTTAAATATCCTTTTATGGGTAATATATAATGACATCATAAATTACTTAATCTTTAAAATTTTTTTTAAAATAAGTTAATTTTTTTCAATTGAACAATTTTATTCACTTGTGCTTCTAGTTTTAATCTATAATTATAGTCACTTTTTTAAAATTTAAAACATTAGTTGATGATTTAAATTTAATTAGTTTATATTAACTTCTTTTGTATATAAGGCTTATAATTGACATTAAACAATTAACTAGTTAACTCTTCAATTAACAAAATTACAGAAAAAAATAGAAAAAAATAGATATTTAAATTAATTACCAATATTTTTTAATAAAAAATTGATAATATAAATATGCAATATAAAAAAAAATTAATGGATGATAAATATATTAAAGTGGAGGATAAGTGGATAACTTTAATTAAATTTTAATGGCTTAAAATTAATTTAATAACTTAATGTAATAAAAATAAATTAACAAACAAAAAATAATTATTGAAATTAATTTTGATTAATTTTTTACTTTATAATTGTATAAAATATGACACATCCCAAACATTCTATTTTCGTTTCTATACATAACCAAATATAGTCATCACTGATTTTCAAACATCTTAATTCCCAAGTATCTATAAAAGCTTGAATCAAATGCACTTTATTTCGGTTTGGTTTATGGGAATAAGAGGTGAAAATGAAAAATAATATTTTATCATCATGTTTGGGACAAGTTTTCAACCTTGGGATGTGAATATCTTATTCCAAAACATTTCATATTCGCATAGTTTTTCATAACCATCTAAATAGGTGGGTTTTCTCCATTTCCAATGGTTTTTCTCTTTCTTACTTTTTATATTTTCATTTTATTTGTTTTTCTTTTTTGTGGATATTGTTTAATTTATTTAATTTTTATAAATATTTTTAAATTAAATTTATAATTGACACATATAATTAATTTTATTAATAGTATGCTAATATAATAATTTATTCTATTATCATGAATTAATATGAAAACCATAATCTTTCAAAAAAAAAAAAACTACTAATAACCATAATTTTATTTGTTTAAATATCTTTTTATTGGTAATATATATTAGTATTATAAATTATATATTAAAATTATTAATTAGTCTTTAAAAAATGTTAATTAATCGACTAATAATAGAATAAGTTATTTTTTGTCAATTAAATAAACTTGTACACTTGTATTATCTATAATTATAGTTATTAAGAACATTGTTTGATGATTTAAACTCAATTAGTTTATATCAACTTGTATATAAATTGACATTAAACAATTAGCTAATTAACTCTTCCATTAACAAAACTAAAAAAAAAAATAGATATTTAAATTAATTATCAATATTTTTTTAATAAAAATTGATAATATAAATGTAGAATATATTAAACTAGAGGATAAATGGATAAATTTAATTAAAGTTTAATGGCTTAAAATTGATTTATTATAATAAAAATAAATTAACAAATAAAAATTATTTATTAAAATTAATTTTGATTAATTTTATACTTTATAATGGAAAAATTAAAAGAATATTGTACTTTTAGAAACTATTTAGGAAACTATTGTTGTTTTCAAACTATTTGTAAAAATATTGTTGTTTTAAATAAGTCGAGGGTTGAAAATATTGTTGATGGCCTAGATAGGTCGAATTTTCAACCCTCGACCTTCCTTTTTTTTTTGTAAGGAAAATATTGTTGTTTTCAAACGGATTCTGTCATCTCAGCAAGTCTGACTAAATAACGAGCTAATGAATCTCCTTTTTTTTGCCGCTAACGAGCTAACGAGCTAATCAAATTCAAGAGCGAGATTATGAGAGACAGCGAGAGTTTGAGAGAGCGAGATTTTGAGCGAGAGCATGAGCATGATCGAGAGCGTGACCGAGATTTTGATAGAGAGCGAGAATACCGTACAAATTTCCCTTTTTTTTCCTTTTTAATGTAAAACTTTATTGCTTACAATAAAAAAAAATTGAATACACAATAGATTATTATAAAAAAAAAAATTGAATATACAATAAATTATAATTAAAAAATTGAATATGCACTAAAATGAATATATAATAACAAAATTATTTATTTTTCAATCCCTAACTATCTGGAGCCCGTCTTAATAACGAAAGACACTTCCTTCGATTATGTCCTAACTGGTTACAAAATCCACATCGTTGTCGTGTGACTGGTTCTGTCCAATCCATCTCGTTATGATAACGTAAACTTTTCGGTCTACCAGGTTTTCTCAACAACGATGAATCAGGATGTAAGACGGGCATATTAGGGTGCGTGATCCAGTAATCTTCATGCGGTACAGTTTGAAATTGAGGAGAGTAACATTCAGCATACGTTGACAATTTGTAGTAGTCCTCAATAAAATCTTCGTAGTTCATGTTAAAATGTGAGCAAACGGCCATAAAATGCAAGCATGGAATGCCGAATACTTGCCACTTGTTACATGAACAGTACCGCTCAGACCTGTTTTTCCTCAATATTTGAACGTTTCCTCCTTTGGCATTGAGACTATGACGTCCGATCTTCACATAAAACACACCTTCATACCGATCGTATGATTGTATTTCATGTTTACTAGATCGTGCAGCCCATTTATTTTTTTGTTGTGTACATACCTGGATTTTTACTCCACTTAGTATTATAAAATATGTTTGAAATAAATTATTAATAATATATATATATATATAAATAATATTATCGGGTGTATTTATCTTGATGCTCCAATGCATCCCTTATTTCTTCTCTTCTTTTCTCGAAATAGTTCACGCATTTGAAGAATGTTATCTGAGCAAGAGCATTTATAGGCATCATTCGAGCTCCTTTGAGGACTCCATTTATGCACTCTGATAGATTTGTCGTCATCCACCCATATCTGAATCCTCCATCATGTGCTTGAGTCCATTACTCTAAACTAATGTTGTAAAAAAAACTCAGACAGTTCCGATTTATTCCTTTGATATTTTCAATTGCTTTGTTGAACTTTTGAATTTAAAATTGACACCCGGCACGATAAACATAATTTTTTAATGAATTAAATTTATACTTTTTATTGAAGTTGCTGACGATATGTCGTAAGCAGAAACGATGGTGACATTTCGGTCCCGTCCAACCATTTACTGGGTTGTTCACTGCTGCAATTATACCAGCATGTCGATCTGAAATTAAACAAATGCAAGTGGAAGTAGATGGCCGTTTGAGTCAACTGATGTAGCAATCAACAGTTTTTCTCTATATTTGCCGTACAAGTATGTACCATCTATCTGAATAATTGACCGACATTTATTAAAAGCTTCTATACAAGGACCAAATGTCCAAAATACAGAAGTTAGGATAACATGGCCTTCAGTAAGCGTTTCTTTAACTCTCCACTCTACTCGTGTTCCAGGATTGGTCTGTTTAACCATATATAACCACCTAGGCAACAATTTGTAAGACTCATCCTAATCACCGAATACTTTAGCCAACGCTTTTCTTTTTCCCTCCCATACCCTGTGGTAAGGAACATGATATCCAAATTTTGATTTAATGTCGGACTGCAGTTGTGCCACACTGATAGATAGTTTTTCTCTTACGGTGTCACAAAACTCCAGTGCAATCATTGATGAATCTAATTGCACGTGACTTTGACTTAGTTCTGAATAAAAACATGTATGTTGCTCATCATACTTAGTGATCTCGAACAAGCCATGCGATTTTTTCTTTATTGCATGAAGTCTCCACTTGCAACCTTCCTCCCACTTCTTACACCGAATTGTCCAAATCATCGGTATAGATTCAACAACCTCGTATGGTGCGTGACACTTTATAGCAAAACATTTGACCACGTGTTGTAGTATTTCCTTGTCTTGACAAATCATTCCTTTATACAATTGCATATTGTCAACGTCCACAGGAGCTATAATTGGGTCATATTCCCAAATGCTATCCAATACATTCATATCCAAATCATTGAATGTATCTGAAAGTATCTCATGTTCACGACCATCGAAATCCAACTCTTTAAATTCGTCATCCGTTTCTGTACAGGTTGTTAGCCGTCATATCTTCATTATCACATGGCGATGCAACTGACTCCGGATCAGGATCGATACATTGAGTTCGATCTTCAAACTGGTTAAATGATGTATCAGGATCCACCTCTATCATATTTATATTTACTTACAAATGCACTACATTTGGCACTGGCATTGCCATTGAGAACATCAAGTTCATAGCTTGTGCATTCGAAATAGGGAATGACATATATTTTATTGATCCTGATGGTTCTAGATTGGGATGTCTATATATTATTTCTATCTGATTTGCCCCCATATCTACACTAAGTAACATCCCAATCATTTGAATGAATTGTTTAAATACAATTTCACTGTTCACATTTATGGTAAAACTCCCACTTGATGGTTGGTCATATCAACTCCATCAATACCATCAATCATATTACCATTTGTAAACAACAAAAATCCCAAGCATTTGCCCATTTTCTTAAAAAAAAAAAAAAAAAAAAAGACAAAATCAATTTTTTGTATTATACTTTTTATAAGAAGTATATTAAAAAATATTAAATTTTTTAGTTTATAAACATAAACTTTTTAAGTTTTATGAAGATCAACTTTTTAAACATAACAATAAATTAAACTTTTTATAACTATTTTTAAACATAGCAATAAATTAAATTTTTTATAACTATTTTTAAAAATAACAACAAATTAAACTTTTCAAATTAAAATGAGGTAAACTTTTTAAAACTATTTTTTCAAATTTAATACAAAATAAAAAATTAAATTAAATTAAACTTTTTCAAACTATTTTAAACTATATTTTCAAAGTTAATACTAGAAAATATCAACTTATCACAATAAACATAACAACAATAATTTTCATATGAATAAACTAAAATTATTAAACTTTTGAAACTATACTAAACTTGTTAACTATCACAATAATTTTGTATTAAACTATAAATATCAACTTCTTAAACATAACATTAAACTAAACATTTTAACACTATAAACATCAAAGTTAATACTAAAGAAATCAAATATCATATGAATAAACTAAAATTTTCAAATTATATTAAACTTTTGAAACTATACTAAACTTGTTAACTATCACAATAATTTTGTATTAAACTATAAATATCAACTTCTTAAACATAATAATAAACTAAACATTTTAACACTATAAACATTAAAGTTAATACTAAATAAATCAAATATCATTAGAATAAACTAAACTTTTCAAATATCATAAGTTCAACTTACAAATTCGACGGTAGTTCTCTTTTTTTCTTCAAAGTGACAACGTTCACCCTTTTTTCCTGTTATTTGTTATCTGACAACAATTACAAAAAATAAAAAAAAAAACTAGAATCTATAAAAAAAATAATAATATAAGAACAAAAACAAATTTTATAATTATTCTTAAAAAATAAAAATTTAGTAGAGTAACGAACCAGTATAGTTGTGTGAGAATAATTTGTATTAAACGAAATACAAGAAGAGAAATGGAAATGGAAATGGGAGGAGAGGAAGATGATTTTGAAGGCTTATTTTCAAAGGCAGTGAGGGGGCAGTGACCTATGAAGGGGCAGTGAGCAAATCAAGGGGAGAGAAGTGAGCAAAATCAAGGGCAGTGAGTCTTCAAAAATTATCGAGGGAGTGATTGAGGAAAAATGAAGGGGATGGTGGTTTAAAAGGATGTAGGTCGAGTGTTGAACACTCGACCCACGGGTTTAGGGTGGTTGAAAAGGCATTAAGGCTATGGCAGAGGGACATGAATGCGTCAATGAATGCATGGAATCGGAGCAGGGGAATCAGATAACGTCAATGCATGCAGGGAATCGTGCAGGGGAATCGGAGCAGGGGCAACTTGGTGATATATATGCACTTTTTCAGACTTATGGAAAGTAAATAAAGTAAAGACGATTTCCATGTGGCAGACCACGTCAACTGACTGGTTGACCGTTTATCCATGTGGCAGACTCAATCTCGCTCTCGCTCACAATCTCGCTCTCTCAATTTCGCTCTCTCCTACAATCTCGCTTTCAATCTCGCTCTCTCCTACAATCTCGCTTTCCATCTCGCTCTCTCCTACAATCTCGCTTTCAATCTCACTCTCTCCTACAATCTCCTCTCTCTTACAATCTGCTTCACCCATTTATCTTCCTTGTCAAGGGTTGAAGTTTTGACTTATGTATGCCAGAACTTCAACCTTCGACAACCTAATATACAAAATTAGCGAGATTCCCTTCGAGATTCCCTTCTAGAGCGAGATCCTCATCACAAAATTAACGAGATTTCCCTTTCCTTGTCGAGGGTTGAAGTTTCGACTTATGTATGTCGAAACTTCAACCCTCGACAACCCTAATTTATGTATTGTTTTCATGTTTTCTCTGTTTGTCGAGTTCTCAACGTTCGACCTCTACATTAGTCAAATCCTCGACTTCTAGCCTCGAAATCCCAAAACAACAATATTTCTCTAATAAGTTTTGAAAACAACAATATTAATATTAAAGGTCCCTTTATAATGGTATAAAAATGTATAACACTATTCTTATTCTTATATATAACCAAACACAATTATTTTTTATTCGCATAATCGCAAACATTCTATTCTCTAACAAAGATCCCAAGTTTGGGTATAAATGAAGAGAATGTGACTGACTGATCGTCCACATTTTCAGGCGACATAAACCATTAAAATCTGGCCTCTTGTTAAGATGATTTCCAAAACTTCTATATTCTTGCTCGCTTTGCCAGGTATGAAGAAAAACTGTACTCTAAATTCATAATGTAGCTGTAGTTACATGTTTCCAACCTCTTCTTGAATTTCTGTGTCTGAGTATTATAATTGGTGGGTAAAGTCTCAGAATCTCATTTATAACATTTGTTTGCTGTGTGGTATATTTTATGGTTGAATTTTACAAGAATGCTGCTGAGATAAACTGTTTGACAAAATGACAATGAGAATGAAGGTCAGTTTTCAAAAGTTGTAGTGCATAAATTTGACTATTTTGAATGAGGGACATATTATTTAGGGATATTGAGCTTCCCTTCAGATGGTGAGGAGTTTGTGAACTTTAGACAAAAATGGTACAAATACAAGCGTTAATCCATCTCAAGCCCAATAGGAAGTAGATGCCTTTAGCCTGAAAACTGTTTATTTAGGAGTTGGTGAACACTGAAAAGGGAATTTAGTTGAAAGGAAAATATCAATACCATGTGTAGGTATATTTTTCTCAAAGCATTTGAAATTATACATAGGCAAAGCAAAGAACTTTCCTAGCCTTCTAATAATGTGCAAGGTAATACTTAGTTTAAGTAGCTAACTATAGTTTGTGTAGTATGATATGAGCTCCATGTTGAGGTTGTGTTGTTAAGGCGGCAGTGGGAGTGTGTGTATACGATGGCGAAAGCTCAAATGAGAAGCGCTGTAGGATCATTGATAATGCCATTTTTGCTTCAATCATGGCAAAGTTTAGTCCTATGCATATTCGAGGACCCCAACCAAATGGTATAAAAGCACTTGGATATTTGGTTGCTTTAGAAACTCCCCCAGAAAATCTTTCTGGTTTGAATTCATCTGCATCTTCTCCCCATAACTCAGGATCACGATGGATAAGAACAGTTGGTAAGCCCAACATCACTCCCGCCGGTAAAGTCAATTTTCCGAGTTTTGTTTCTTTTTTAACAAGACGACTAAACATACTCACTGGTGGGTATAACCTGAGAACCTCGTTCAAGATCATAGGACCTGTGCCGTTTCGAAAAGTTACTTGTCATAGCAAACACACAAATTTTTAGGCATACATCCCCTCAAAAGTCACATGTTAAAGTGTCACTCCTTGCCAACATTTCTAGCTAAGAACATCGATATAGAAATGAGATACAAATATGACATGACACTCATCACAGAGACATGTCACTTTTTATGGACAAGGACACGAAAGGACGCATAATTCAAAATCATCGGAATGTACGTATTTATTTATGCTTAAAAAGTTAGTATGATGTATTTTGCTATCAAAATTTTGTTATTTTTATCATATATATTTGGTTATATCAACCAACTAGTGTTTGATACATATTTCACAAATATTGGATTTATTTACATTGTTAGGAATAGTTTCTATAACACATCTACTGGACTACCAAGTGTTTGATATATGTCAAAGTGTCCAAGTGTCTGGCACACAGACACATTAGCCAAGATTAAAGTGTTCGTACTTCTTAGATGTCAAGTCTATCAAATAGCCTTTATTCTATTAACTTACATAGTCCAAATTAAAGACTAAGTTTGATTGAGACTAAGGTTAGAAGCCATTCTATAATATTTATACCTCCAAAACGTTCTCATGTGATTTCTTTATATCAGAAGATGGGCATTTAAATTTCACATATGAGATAAGATTAAAATGAGAAAAATAGACAAGTGGAAAGTAAATGCTCGAGAATTGAACACTCACCACTTTTAGTCGACTTAAACCATCATAATCTGGTTTCTTGTTGCCAAAAATATCAAAGACCTCTGCTCTTGCTCGCTCTTGCCATTCTGGGTATGAACTCAACATTACCATCGTCCAAACTAGTAATGTAGCTGTAGTTTCTTGGCCAACAGCATAGAAAAGTTTGCATTCAACAATAATATCTTCTATGCTCATTCCAATGTCTTTATTGTTTCCATGTTGTTTGATTTCCTTCAAATTGGATTCCATGAGAATGCTTAGTAGGTCAGTTTTCATAGCTTCACCTGCCTTCATAGACTTTTCCCTTTCATTTATAATACCCAAGATCAAAGTTGCTATCTCTTTACTTATCTCTTTCATTTTATTGTTTGATTTTGTGGGTAGAAATCTGCACAAAATTAATCATGATCTGAAATCTTTCACATTAGATGTATCATAATGTTGTAGATGGATTAAGGTTTTACCTCCATCCTGGAATATATATCCCTAAGGTAGATTGAATCAATAAGCCAAATAGTTCAGTTTGAAGCTCGAAGATCCTTTTTCCTTTCTCATAGCTACTCCCAAATGCAGTTCGAGAGATCACATCAGCCGCCATATTTTGTAGATAAGGCATTACATCTAACTCACAAGATCCCTCTCCAGAGACCATGCTTTCCCACTTGCTAACCATCTCGTTACAACTGTGATAAATTGCTGGTACCATAACCTATAGAAGTGTATGTATGAGATCTTGAAATTATTGATCTCGTTTGATAATGTTTCTATTTCCTATTTTCTACTTCTTGTTTCGTAGGAACTTGAAACAACAATATGTTTGGTAAGTATTTTTGTTTCTTGTTTCTTGAAAAAAGAAACATAAATAATTATCAAACAAGAACAAGAAATATAAATAGCCATTTGTTTGATTTGATTTCTTTGTTTTGGAAAGAGAAAACAGAAACTTTATCAAATGGGCTCTTAGTAACTTGAATAATTAGTTACTCATTTGCCTACGAGTACCTATAGAGTTGGAAAGGATCTGAGTTCAAAATGAACTTGTAAATCAATTGAAGTTTGTTAGTTTGGTTGTCATAATCAAAACTAAATAATCTAGACTTGTTTGGCAGTAATTTAGTTTTGGTTTTTAAAAACCGTGCTTGTATTCATACAATATCTTTACTATAGTTTTCATTTAATTCATAGCCAAATCCTAAAATCAAGAACAAGTTTTTAACTACTTTTCTTAGTTTCCAAAGCTTGAATTTTGAAGACATCTCTAAAAAGTAGATAACATAAGAAAGAAACTCATAAGTAAAAGTAGCATTTATAATTTGTTATCCCTATAAAAGAACAAATAGTTATCGAACGTCACCCTGATGAAATGCTGTTTTTATCTTCTGTAAATAAGCATGTGCTTCATCCTAATAAAGCAACATTCATTATACATATATGATTCCAAGTATTCATGTTGGTTATAAGATTATGATAGAATATTAGCCTTATTATTTATTTGTGGAAGTTTTTGAATTAGTTTAGAAGTGAAATGGAGAGAATGATACCTTAAGCTTTTCTAAATGAAATGCAGGGTTGATTATCTTTCTGTGTTTGACCCATTTTGGTCCTTCATGACTGAAAAGTCCATCTGCAGCCAATCTGATAAGGGGATACAAAGTTGGCTTTTGGAAATCATTGATCAATGAGAACACAATTTTAAGTTGTTCAGGGTCCATGATGTGCACTCTTGGTATG